>NW_009722081.1:0-724 GCF_000703405.1 Apaloderma vittatum | reverse complement strand
TAAAAAAAAAAGGTGTGGGAGGCCAGGTCTACCTGTTTTAAGAAGGGTGGGAGCCCAAGTCTAGTGTTGGCAAAACATGGGCTGGGACACCAGATCTCCCCGGGTCTGGGCAAGGAGGTCACATTAACACCGAATTTGCACAAAGAAAAAGACGCAGGCCCCCCAGCCTGTGACTACCAGTGACTGCTGGACATTATGTCACAAGTTGCCCTGGGGTTCAGCTTTACCCTTTGCACAAAACTGATAGAAAGGCCAAGCTGAACCCACCTGGCATCTCCCACAGCCATAAAGCCACAGGAGAAGTAGCAACTCCTAAGCCTTGGTCCAGAGACTTTAACAGCTCCCCTAAGAATATGGGACGAGAATCAGAGAATCATTCAGATTATCAAGTCCAACAGTTAAAATCTCTCCTGGTGCAAACCGAGCTTGTCTTTTATGGTGATGTAACTGGAGGCAGCAAACAATGACTGCTTGACAGCTTAAAGGAAGACATGGGAAAAATAGGTCCCACCCTCAGACCCACAACCACAGCTGGAGTTCCCCTGGAACTGGGGAGACTTGGCTGCCCTTTCCCAGGATGGTCAAGCAGCAAAATGCTGCTCTGTCCAGGTGCCGGTTGTGGTCGGCCCGTGCTCAAGTGCCAGGTAGACCTGTTAGCCACTGCTGAATTTGGAGCTGGATAGATCTGGTGGTTGATGATGACCCTGGAGCCACATAGATTTGG
>NW_009722080.1:5887-48071 GCF_000703405.1 Apaloderma vittatum | reverse complement strand
TGGCTGCCAGCCAGGGTCAAACCACGACAGTGTGTCAAGCTTGGAACAGCCATTGGTAGATAAGATATTAGGAAGTTCTTCACTGTGAGGTTGGTGAGATACTGGCACAGGTTGCCCAGAGAAGTAGTGGAGGCCCCATCCCCAGAGACATTCAAGATCAGGCTTGATGGAACTTTGAAAAACCTGATCTAGACAAAGATGTCCCTGGTCACGGCAGGGGAGATTGGACTAGATGACCTTTAAAGGTCCCTTCCGCCTCAATGCTTTCCATGATTCTATGATATCTGGCACCAAAACTAAAAAAAAACCACAAACCACAACCTTCAAAAAAACAAAAAAAAATTAAAAAAAACCCCTCACAACTAAAAAAATGCATGGCAAGTCTATGACATTAGGACTGCAGTCTTCATAGTTTAGATGTATTTGTACTGGGATCATCCCCAAACCAACTTCACTCATTTTGCACAGGCAAAGTGACTAGATATTATGAAGGTGTTTGCATCCACTGGCTTGTTAGATCTGAACTGAAAACTCATGTGCAGTAAATTTCTTCATTCTGCATCAGAGAAACTTATTTTCTGTGAAAAATCGTTCAATCTCAAATCCATAAGCAGCTATTGTAGACAGGCTCCTGCAGAATCAGAGTAATTTGAGAAGTTTCTCCTTGTTTCTCTTTGGAAGCACTTGCCCAGCTGAAGATACTGCTTGCTCAATTGCCTAAAAAGAATTAACTGTGAGTTTTCTTCAATCCTATTTAATAAAAAGCAAACAATTTAGTTTAAATATATGGATGAATAAGAAACACTTGCCAGTGAATGTGATTGGAACTAATCCAGTTTAATTTGACCATGTATATTACTTTGTCAATAAACATTCCTGCATTTTGTGAGTCATGCTAACCAAGTAAAGTAAATCACAATTTACTGCCATTTTTAATGAAGATATAAAATTGCCGCCTGAGTCATATCAGACATAACACCTGTCATTCTCCCTAAATGGCTGAAATGGGCAACATTTCTTCCTACCAGGGTGATTGTGTGATCACAACAGTCACATACCTTTAATATAGTCCCTGTATTTTGAAAGAAGTGATGGAAAATGTATTATGCTAATTAGACTGCAGCAGCCTCTCTCCTAATAGTTCAATGTGTTCTTTCAGCACTTTTGATGAGAAAGTACATAGTAATGATACATGGGCAATAAAATATTGCTATACTTACAATATTTGCGTTCCTTATTTCACTCTGCTTAAACAATCCTAAGACTTTGATTCTGTATGATAATAAGCAAGTCATGTTTATTCCCATGATGATACTGAACAGACAATATATTTACCATTTTCAGCAGAAATACTGTTTTTATACAAATAGAAGGCCTTCATGACTGATACTGTCTTTATTGTCATGGTTACCTAAAAGGAGGTTGTAGCGAGGCTGGTGTTGGTCTCTTCTCTCAAATTAATAATGATAGGACGAGGGGGAATGGCCTCAAGTTGCACCAGGGGAGGTTTAGATTAGATATTAGGAAGAAATTCTTCACTGAGAGGGCAGTTAGACACTGGAACAGGCTGCCCAGGGAGGTGGTGGATTCGCCATCCCTGGAGGTGCTTAAAGAACGAATGGATGTGGCGCTTGAGGATATGGTGTAGTGGTTAGAGAAATGCTGGGAAAAAGCTTGGACTTGATGACCCTGGAGGTCCTTTCCAACTATAATGATTCTGTGATTCTGTCTGTGATTCTGTGGTAGAACTTTATGTGAAGAATACCAGTTTGACAACACTCACAGTTTCTCCCATTATAGCCATATGGTTATCTGCTCTCAAAGTGTTAAACTTCCCATTTTATGATTTTCAGGAATCTCATTATGTTTTACCACACAAAAGATAGAACACAGTGAATGAATAAAAAACACACCCTATTGTGCAGACTGGAATTCAGGCATACGGAATTGAAAATATAATACGGTAGTATTCTGTCAATGAGTGTACTAAAAGAGGACAGAAGCAAGTTTCCTCTAAATATTTAAAAAAATCAAACTCTTTGTTATGTATAATGTGTATTCAATATACTGTACCTCGCTAGTATAAAATGGCCTAACAGGAAAAAGTACTGTGTAGTATAATATTATAAAAGTTCTCATACAAATGTTCTTAGTACTCTGTTTAGCAAGTTTCCAAGACCCTTCCTTTCCTTGAAAAAAACTCTTGAACTTTATCAAGAGTAGACATCATATTCAATTTGAAAATTTTAGGAACATATTTTTAGATTAAATACACACAAATAGTGACAATAAGGGAAAAAAACCACTAAAATATGCATGTAGTGCCTTAGAAGACAGATTCTCTGAGTTCTCAGTCAGTGTGCCTCACAATATGCAAGCAGATTCTTCCCTTGTTTTTAAAACATTTGTGTGTTTTGCTGTTTTATCCAGGATTAGGGAAAGGTAGAATTCAAAGGCAATATGAGTTGAATACACATATTTGGTATATTTATTCTTTAAAAAATTCTACTCATCATCTCTCTCAAATGGAGATTGAAATACATGTTAGGTCAAATTGTTTGACTTGCAAGACACATCAGCATTCTCAACCATCTTCTTGTTGCCCAGTTTCTTGACGAGTAATAGGAAATTTATCTGTTCACTACTTCATATCTAATTCCTTATAAATGGTGGGTGGGGCATAAGTTACATTAAGTTACATTTCGTGTTTATGGGAAAAAAAGGATGCGTTTATAAAGTATGCTTGCGTTTATTATCAGTGATCTTTTTATGCAACTCATAAACGATAATAAATTAGACATATATAGTCCCACTGATGTGAACTAAGGTAGATCTTCACAAAGATCTTCTTATAGTGGCTTAGAGTTTTTTATGTTTAATATTTCATTTCTGCTCGTACAGTTTCTGTAAAGATGCAACAGTTGAACTGTTCCTCTGCATCAAGTAGTGATATACAACAATTTTCAACCAGAACAAGTTAAAAAAAAATCAGCATTGAAGAAGTCCTTGACAGTTTCTGTGCTTTAAATGTGATTAGTAAGTAGATATGATTCTCTTATTACTTGTAGTGCAAGACACAAGTAATATTATGGAAGATATAATTCTCAGTACAGAAGCATATTATTGGTTCAGTTCACACATTCAAGGAAAACTTCATTGGAGGAAGACATCCTTGAGACATTCCATATTTCTGTGTATATTCAGATATCATGATGTAAGATATATTTATTCCTAAAAGCTTAGAAGTGAAAAAAGTATTTGAAATGATTGGTGACTGTTAAGATTGCTAAAGTAGTTACTCCAACCAGTGTGACAATTGCCATTAAAGGAATGAAGTGGGCTTAGTGACTGCTTAGGAGCTGAGCCAAACAGGGAATAAGATGGAGAAGGAGGAAGAAGGCAGGGTGCTAATGAAATGACTTTATTTAGAAGTGTTGATAAATTATATTTGATTGAATGAAGATTGAACGAAGGGCTGAGACTACTGCTACAGATAAAAATTTAAAAACCTTCAAATTTGAGTTACAGATTAATATTCCTGCACATTCACATGTCACAGAAGATTTTAATAACAGTAAGATAAGATGTGTCTCTCTGTGAGATGAAAGACTGTTGGGAGGCAATTGGAAATGGAGTTTGTTCCAGCTAAATGGTGACAAAGCTACTGCATTCATGTGTAGCTAGTAGAAATCTGAAAATATGCTCCCTCAGCAAATTTGTAGATGATATTAAATTATGGGGAGTGGGGTACTTGTGAACAATAAAGTTGCAATCTAAAGAGACCTTGAGAAAACCATACACTGAGGCCAACAGAATTCTCATGACATTGAATAGAGAGAGATGTGATAATCCGAGGAGCAGTAACACCACGTCAGTATAACCTGGATTCTAACTGGCTAGCCTTGCTAAACTGGATCTGGAATTTCAGTACTGAGTATGTGCCAGCAGTGTGCTCTCAGCGCAAACAAATAAAACTGGATAGCAGACCACATTAGGATGACCATGGCCAGAAGTTTGAGGAAAGTTCTTCCTCTTCACTCTGTGCTTGTAAGGTTGCAGCAAAAATACTATGGTCAATTTAGGATGATGCAGTTCAAGAGTGACATGAAAAACAGTAGAGAAACCAAGGTGGCTGGGCATCTAAAGTACTGGTCTCCAAAGATTTTTGATTCTGTACCCATACAATTAATATGTTTTTGTCACACAAGCCTGATATATCTATATTTATTGTTTATATATTATATGTATGTACTGCTGTATTGATATATTATGAACATTATAAACCATTCAAAAATGGAAATGAAATAAAGGATGAGACAAGGACAAAATAAACACTTTTTAAAAAAATATTACTTTTTCTTACTTTATTTAACAATGGTAAAAAAAAATTTCTTCCTATACCCCAATAGATTGTGTAGCACATCCACACACCCTAATTTGGACACCACTGACCTAGAGCATAGAAGAAGAGGATGAGGAAACCTGGCTTGCTTACTCCAATAAAGAAGAGACCAAGCAAAGCATTTTAGGATAGCCTTTGCTTACTTGAAGGATTATGGGGCTGAGAAAACAAACTATTCTCCACAGGGGAATATGGTATAATAAATGGCAGTTCCACAGCTTGTAAACTGGGAAAGGCAGCCTAGTGGTCAGAAAGCAATTCTTCACCGTGGGGTTAGTGTAGGGCTGGCATGGGTTGTTTAAACTCCACAACTCAAAGCTGTCAAGGTCTGGCCAGAAAAAAACATACCTGACCTGACCTAATATTAGGCATTGCCCTCCTTTAAGTTGGAATAGATAATCTCCAGAAGTCTCTTTAAGCCAACATTTCTACAATTCAGTGCTCTCAACTTAAAAAACCAAACCACCCAAACAAACAACAAACCTATTAAAATATTAATAATAAAAAAAAAAAAAAGGGAGATTGAGAGATAAGGCTCAAAAAAGGAAAAGGAAGCGTTACTTTTATTAATGAAGTCTTCTTCGATGATTAGTAAATTGTAATTTGGAGAATTTCTGAAATAGAACTGTTACCTGTCTCCTTTATAAACCCTTTCTAGTAGTATGGGCCCATCTATAACTCTACGGAAATTTGCTATGATTGTTCATAGTTACAATTTGTGAGGCCTTTTTATAGCAATTCCTCCTAACAAATCAAGGTGAATGTATACATTTTAATGAAAACAGAATCTCATTAGCTGTTGAGATATTTTTTGTTTGTTTCTTCATTTGTTCTATCAGAATAGGAGTTTGAATTAGGTATTAAGATACTGTTTTCTTAATCCTATGCTACTTTATTCTTTTCTGGATATTGATACTATTTTATAAGGATAGAGAAGTATGTAGGGCTTTCTGTGAGTATCAGCTGGTAGCTATACGGGAAAATCAGTTGCCAAATATGCAAATTGTTTTTTTTATAGTTTGGAACAATTTTCTTAGTGAGGGACCTGGAAGGTGTAGTCACGCACTTTTTGCTTACATAGGTATGGCTGCATGAACATTTCCCGAAAAGAGGAAATAAGAAACACTGTGAACTTTTGTTGATACGTTATCAGAAAGTTATGCAACATTAGCTTTGAAAAGTGATGATGAAAAGCAGAGGATCAGAAAACACTTTTACCTTTTAAGAGTGATTCCATTTAGTCTACTTTAAAACTACATGGAAAACAATATATATTTAAATTTTTCCATTAAATAGATTTTTGCTTACGAATTTTAGTTTTAAAGATATTTTGTCAGCATCTCATATAGAGTGTTGTCTTGACAGTTTTAATCTCTTTTATGTTAGCCTTTCTTTTTTTGAAGTAGACACTCTCATATATACCTGATAAAAATTTCCTCTCTGCTGTTGTTTGTAGACAATTGTAATTATTATTGTACTTGGTATCTTTCTTTATACTGAAGTTCTCAGAAACCTTAAGTCCTCATTCCATAGACTTTTATGGACTCAAATACAGCTACCAACAAGGATTATAAATAAAGATACTATTTTCGTCATCTGAAGGACCATGAAATTCTTAGTTTTAGATACATGATCAGTATATGACTGAACTTCAAAACAAAGTAAAATGCAAAGACTGATATAGTATTTCTAAGCTCTGGGTTTGCCTTGCTCAGAAGGAGGATTATATCGTCTTTAATACAATTTTAAAAGGTCTTAATTTAAGGAAGTTTTTTTCCCTTTTCTTCATTAAAAGGAGAGATTATCTTTGAGAGCTTTACTGTACTTCTGCACAGCTTTCAGTAACTTCTACAACTTAGGTAGCCCTGTTTTATAAATATTAGCCTAAAATATAAGAAATATTTATAATTGCTCTTGCGAGCTAACTTGTGAATTGTCAAAGCAGAAACACTGAATTTTGAGAATGAAAAATTTGGAAGGAATATGGATGCTGGAAAATGTCACATTTATCTTTAATAAAAGATTGTCTCTGTTTGAACATTAACAAAAAAATGAATTAATTTAGTCAGCTATACAAATCTGTGATATTGTGACAGCACTATCTGCAGACCAGATCCATCAGGCACCTCTGAGAGTTTATTATAAATAACTGAGTATGCTGGAACCTATAAAAAATGACCAGAGTACTCTGATAGCATGCAAAGAATTAATGAAAATATCAGATGAAACAAACTTAGGGCACACAGGGAGACTACAAAACCTATACGAAATAAATAGACAAAACATTCCTGTTGAAGTGACTGTTTTCTTCCTTTTATTTTTTTTTTCTTTCCTATTAGACAGCAGAAGTCTTTTGAGTCAGTTCCCAAACAGGTCATATCTTTCCACTTAAAAAAGCTTTAGGGAAGGAATGGCCCAGCATATGAAGGAAACTTAGGGGAGAAGAAAAACACATAGAAAAAAGTCGAGTGGATAGTCGCTACTGAAATCAGATTTTCTGTGACTATGATTCAGTGTATTTGCGGTTTACACAGACAGCCTCCACCTGCATTGCAGTTTTTCTTTAAAACAGTACCCATTAGCTGAGATTTTAACATTTCTAAGCATATGTTTACTGTATGAATTGATCTGAATCCTGCTTACCCAGTAGCAATTGCTTTTGTCAGTTATGTAATGTGACATATGCATGTTAAGATGAAGGTTTTAGATACTGAATATTAGTGTAACTCTATGGGGCCTTTAGCTACCACAGGTAACTAAAACATCCAGTCAGCTATTAGGAGAGATAGAGACAGAAACCACCTGTCAATGTAGTAAGCCAGGTGTGTTCTCTTCTGTGCGTTATAATAATCCTCCAGGCAGGCAAGAGAAAGCAAAGCAGGATGTAGCTTCAGGGGTAGGGTCTGTCAGATTTAAACTCTTCTTGCCTCTTCCCCAGAAAGAATCTAGGACATCTGGAGACACTTTTATCACCTGCAAAAGTTCTGGTTAATAGGAGTTCCAAACTATTTTTCTGCTGTTGCAAATGAGAAGGGAAGTATGAATTGGGAGAGGTCTGCTTTTCACATGGTGAATACAAATGAGGAAATGGAAAGCCTAGCGGTAGACTGCTGTTTGTAGTTAGCTTGTTTTGTGACATACAAGTATGAATGTGCTCAAGTTGTTAATAAAAACACTGTGTGTGCAAATGAGAAGAAAAGGCTAAGAACTAGTATTTGAACTATCTGTTATATTTCTTCTCAAAAAGCTTACCCTGTTGACTGAAAGGTGGCTACTGAGCAAGCAAAAATGAGTAAATAATAGCATCTACTTAATTTTTAATTTAAAAATTTTCCGGGATATATGGAAAATCTTGCTTTGTCCTGAATATTTGCACAACATTTTAAAGGATAAAGCAGTTTTAACTGCTAGATTGCTACAAGACGTTTGAAGCTGCAAAAAAAGAAAGAGTTAAGTCTTCTAGGTTTATTTTACTCTCTTACTTCCTCTCCTATTCTCCTTGTGTGAGTTGTATGACTCCAAAATCCAGCTTTCTTAGTTTAGGATATAGCAGCAAGTTTCTGCACTTTTTGGAGAGGTTGTTTGTTGTTTGTCTTTTATTTTTCCTTGTGTTGAGTATTAGTTGGCCTGGCTTGCGTATGTTTATGTTTCTGACAGGAAATATAAAGGTTGTGACTTTTACGGTAAATGGTTTCAAGACATACTAATTCTTATACAAATAAAAGTATGAAATGCAATCCTGTCACCTGCATTATCTGTTCATATTTCTTTTTTTTTTTTTGGGGGGGGTGGGTAGGAAGGGAAAGGGTGTGAAGGTATAAGAGTTAAAGAATGTGTAGTTTGGTCAGCCCAGAAAATTGAACCATAGTGGCACGACACATAGGGACAGCATTACCTGTCCTGCCTTCTGCTGATATTCTCTGGTCTAATTTTATCATCAGACCTTCCTGTGCATTGTGCAGAGAATGCTATTAGGTGGAAACAGGCTAAAATCTTGCTGAGAACCATGCTGACACTCAGTTTTGGTGGTAGTTGATCATCAGTACACAGGCCAACACTTTGGTATTTTTTAATTTACTTAAATAGACTTCTCAGTACAGATAATCTGAAAACTTAACTAAAAATCATCAACTTGTAACTTTTTCTGCAGAAATAACTATTTTACAGTGTCTCTAATAATAGTTTGTTTTGATTTTGTTGAATGATCTTGCTAAGAAACTGTGATAATGTTTGTCTTTCAGTTGCATTTTATCTCAGTTTCACATGGTCCTGAGTATAGTTTGAGAGATATGTTCAGAAAATTATTAATTGTAAGTAAGGTATAATATAATACTAAGGTAAAATAAAGGTATAATAAGATATAATAAGGTATAATAAAATACTAAGATATAATAAAATCAGTTGCCTATACGAGCATTGATCCCTAAATGAGACTGCAATACTTTCAGAACAAACAAGGCATAAAGTATCTTCGAGTGCTTTCACTCTGAAAGCTTCAGGAAGTTGGAAAAGTACTCTCTTGTCTAACTGTTCAGCTAACGAAATGTTCATCTTCTATCTTTTATTCATTTGCTTTTATTCATTTTATGGGGAGAATTGCAGAGCCATTTCTGTATAACTGCTATCCATTTCAATTTTAAACATGTCTCCTCAAGCAAGCACAGAGAAGTATCCACTGGGTAACATGTAGATTGTGAATGTTATGGGAGTTCTTTGACTTTATAAAAAAAAAATTTAGAGACAGAACTGCTATTTCATGGCTGACATGAAATAAGAGATACAAATTTAATGAAACAGCATACAATAAAGTGTGTGCATAATTAGTCTGTCCTGCTTTTTAGTGTGCTGCACTATTAACAGTATTATACAGGGGAAAATAAACACTTGCCAGGCTGAGTTCCTCTTTCTACCCTCTCCCACTCACTCTAGAACAAAGGCATGGTACAGACTTCAACAGTTTAAGTGGGGCTCATCTGAGTCAAAGAAAAACAGAAGCATGTAGAATAGCAATAAGGTGCCTCATATATAAATGGCAATTAAAAATGTATCTGCATTAAATGAAAACCTGTTAATATGAGATTCGAAGCATGTCCTATAAAATGTTCCAAGCATGTTACATGGTAGCAGTCCATTTTGTGAATGTGATTTACTTAAATATTTCTATGAAGTAAAGTGTCTGTTGGCAGTAGGCTTCTCTGATCCTGTTTCTAGGGAGTTTAATTATAATCTGTTACTGGAATTTGTCACAGCTGTCTTGCTTCTTCATCCACAAATCATCAAAGTTCTCTGTTCTTAAGCTATAAAGTGTTTTTTCAGTGTGACCTCTTCTTGATTTTATTCCCTTTGTGATCTCTTAAAACTAGAAACAATAAATTCGACTGTGTGCATCAAAATACTTGGCAGCTAACCAAGAGAATGAAATTGGGGGGAAAAAAAAGTGTTTTGAAGGCTAATTTCCTTTTTGGAACATTCGCATATGACAAGACTACTCCTTCTTAGATCACAGAACTCTCAGGTGGACATGCACTTTGCGGGTCACATATTTGCACGGATAGAACCTGACTCTCCCTTTCTCTTAGGATAATGTGTAGTGGAAAATGTCTACTACTTCAGAAGTTATTCTATTATAAATGAAAGGTGAAACAAGCCCTGTGTTCTCTTCTAGTGCTGGCAAAATGTGTACAGTGTGGCCAAGAGTGATTGTTGAAAGATTTTCCTAATGAATGTTTGCATGGGAAAAGCTCTGATAGGTTCCCAGTCTCCTTTCAGGAACATCCAGTCTTTCATCAACTTTTAAAATCTCAAATTAACAGAATTGTACCAAGTGTACTTAGTCTGGGGAAAATTATTGAGGACATAAAAACTGATGTGATATAACCTATAAAGAAGCTACAAATATATATATTTAAGTTCAGGTCACATAATTTAATAACACATATATATCTATAAATAAAATTTTCAAAGCAAGTACAAAATAAATTAAGCACCAAATTTCCATTCAATTTTTTGAATCATTACTAGATGTTCAAAATGCATCCTCTTATTGGGCAATTAACTGCAATTCTCTATTGTACTCCAAAAAAAATGGCAGTATGTGGTATTGCAGCAGAGAGACTGCAAGACCAGCACATTAATGCTGAGGACAAGCTTGACAGATCTGGGGGATGGATGAGAAAGTCCAGAGAACATAATTTTGAAGTTCTGCTTCATCAGTCACAAAAACAATTATTGGTGTCACAAGCTGCAGAAATCTGAGAAGTTATTCTGTTCCGATTTTATATTACTCAAATCTGTTTCACAAAAAGGGTAAAAAAAAAAAGACAGACTAGGAATTTCACAGGAGCTGGCTTTTACAGGAAAGGTGCACTTTCCCCTTCGCAGAAGCAGGAGCATCTGACTAAGCACTGGAGCAGCACAGGTGGGGTCAGAAATTTCAGGCATGAGCAATAATATTTTTTAAGTCAATCAGAAGGTTTGTGTACATTTCAGGCAAGGTTTGGAGATTCAGTTTAAGTGTATTGTTTTCAAGTAAAGAGGACAACTAGTTAATATGTCTATTTATTTTTTCGTGTTGCCTTTTTAAATATTATTTTACATTCACAGTCTCTTTTCCCTTTACAGCAGTATCTACATGATAAATTAAGAATGTAAGTACTTTTTATTATTACTTTTTGAATTTTTTTTGAGCAAGAGACTTCAAAATCTTTTGAGTTGGCTTCTGAAGTGTAACCATAAATATCTATTTGAATTCTATTTACTGAGAAGGCTAACTATAAGAAAATGTTCTAGCTGAAACACAAAAACCTACAAGTTTTTAACTTACTCATGATTAATTTTTAGTTGTTGTCTCTTGACAATGAGTGAAAGACAAGAAGAGTCAGTTTCTGAACTAAATGTAACAACACCTTTTTTATTTGTTTGAGGGTTTGTTTTATTTTTGTTTGTTGTAGATTTTTTTAGTTTACTGCATTACTTAGAGAAAAGCAAGGAAGTTTATTTACTTATTCTGTTTACATGCTTGCATCATATGCTATCCTAATCTACACAAGGATACTGACTGTTAGACCTTGTGAAAGATAAATGGCATCGAAGAATGGCAAGCGAGGAAGTTTTAGACATAGCTGAAAAAAATTTACTTTTTAGGGGGTGAAATACATGTCTAGACTTCTAATATAACAAATGTATAAGCAACTACAGCGGGTAAACAATTTGATTAACAGGAAAGAAATCTTCTACCTGGAGAGCGTGGAGGGGAGGAAAAAATACTTTTGTGGTAAAGTATAAGGAATGCAAACCCTCTGAAAGATTTGTAGAGGTTAGCTCCACATTCTACAATGCAAAGCAAAGATGCCTACATAGAAGCAGAAATCATGATTGCCATCTGTTCAGGAACAGAACTATCTTTACTGTAACTTCAATTAAGCTCTGGGGTTTGTTTTATTTCTTTGCCTGAGACTTCTATAAATATTATGAGCTATGCTGTATGGTTTGGATATTACAGGTAAATACTTGTTATGTGTCATATAGAGTAAGCTGGTATTATCTGTTATTTAAAGTAACTGCATTACAGAAGTGCTCTTGTCATTTGAGGATCTAACGATTTTAAAAAGTAGGACCTGCAGCAACAGGGTAGATTTCTGTTTGAATACAAGCTAGAAATATATCATCACAATAACCTGAAAAAATAAAGCAACCTCCAAGCAACTTATTGGTGACTTTGAAGGCTTCTGGTATACAAGGATAACATCAGGTGAACACTTAAACTCTCAGATCACAAGAAGTGAGTCCCAGAAGTGTACCCTCAATTACCAGTGCTAGAGAATTAGTTCTAAAACTTTTTGTAAAATACAGTAATGAAAGCAATCCACAGTTCCCAGGTTTTTCTAATTTGAAAAAGTCAAAAGCCCTCATGTTTTTATGGTCATTTATATTGCCATGGACATCAATAGCATACTTTAAAAAAAAAGTACAGTTTGTAAAGATCTGTAGATAGTAGTAGTTCCATGCCTGTTTTAAAGGAAATCCATGGATGTTTCTAACCTCTCTTCCCTCTGTGAACTTTGACAAGACATAAACATATTTCTGAAAGCAACATTAACTAGTAACATTGCAATTCTTCAGCCTTATCAGGAGTGCCAGATAATGGTAGATAAGGGTCAGAATCTGCTATTGGGTAAATAAACTGGTAATGAATGAGGACACTGTGAAGCTTGAGTGTGATGGCACAGAAGAGAGCAGAGTAAGGAAAGCTTCTTGCAAAATTACTGTGAGATCCACTACTCAATCTCTGCTGGCGTCCCAGTTGTCCTTTCTGTTTGTAATCACAATGATGGTCTTTAAGGTCCAGTTCTCAAAGCAACAATTCAATTCCAAGTTTATAAAGCAAGGACAAATAATTATAAAAAAGTATAACAAATCAAACCTAAAAAGGTAGAGTGACTGCAGAATCCATCAGACTTCTAGAAGTTAATCAGCTATAGCATTTATAGCCCAGATTGAGTAATATGAAACAGGATCTCTCTTCTTTATAGTGCTAAGCCATCTACCATTTATGAAAGTTCATAGCCCATTTAAATGTTCCTGTAAGCAACTATTTAGAAAGAGCAATTTTCAGTTGCAGCTTGCAGCTTGCAAATGTGGAAAAAGTCTGTGAGTGGCTGTGATTCAATCACACTCTTTGTGCTACATTCCAGAATACTTTAGCTGATGTGACACAAGAATAACCTACCACAACCCAACCTTAAATTGAAAGGAAATGACTGCTTACAATACACAGAAAGTAATTTTCTGTTATATTCTTTAAGCGGCATGTTGGGATGCTATTTACATTTTAAACTATTTTAAGCATTGTTTTTCAAACTATTACTATGATGCGAAGGTGATACAGACTTCATGGAGATACACTTCTATCCATTCAAGGTTCTGTTCTCAAACTTCATTTTATTACACTTATTAAGAAAGTAGAAAAGTAGCCTTTCTTTTTTATCACTTGATGACTTTTGGATTGCTTGGATACCAGTATGCAAAGTCAGAATAAACCTAGCATTATATAACCTTCACTATTTTTGTTTACTGTGAATGGAATCCATGAAATCTCATATCTCCTTTTATTAGAGATGCATATCTTTCTAACCTTGAACAAGAAATCGCTGAATCAAAGAGATCAGCTTCTAGTAAAGTACAGATACTGATCTTAGAATACACCTGTATTGCTTGCATATTGTTAATATTAGTGAATACACAAACAAGGATGACAGGAAACACTGTTGATAGTTACTGAAGTTGAGACAAACTTTCAGTTAAGTGATGAGTTTAAAATTTTTGAGTTTTGATTTGCAGCTAAAACTCAAACTTTCAAAGAATTGCTATCCATTCATAAGGTGTTTCTAATGAAAATCTTGCAAGGAGAAACAGTATTTTGCCAACTTGTAGTCATATGAGTTCAGTGACTATAGTCTTCTGTGGTATATATGCCAACTGGGAATCTTACACCTACCTCTGGTTCTTAAATCACCTGATGTGCAACAGTGTATGTGGCGCTTGACATCTAAGACATTAAGGTTAGAGAATTCCAAATTTCCTTCTATCTGGCCTTCACCATGATTTCAGATTGTCAAAATCCTTATTTAGAATTAAAAATAAAACAAAACCAAACACAAACCCCCCACAACACCCACAAAAATCATCCTGCATATTAGCAACCATATACTTTCATTCTAACTGAATTTTGCTTGCTAGCAATCTAGTATGAAGGAATTCAAAAATAGGGATCTAGTGTTTTTCCCAATACACAATTGTTTTTGAGATCTTTTATTAACGCTCTCTCCCTTTAGCAATTAGATCTATTGCACACTTCCTGGAGAAAACTGTACATGAAGAAAACTACATGAACATAGAAAGCAAAGCTTGGTTGCTCTTGTTACAATAGTAATTCTCATTAGGGGCATTAGTAGGCGTTTAAAGCATTTTAATTAGAGTTGTTAAAGATGCCCTTCTGAACATTCAGCTGTTAACAAGAAGAGACTTGCTAATCCGCAGTAAGTAATATAAGGACGCTGATAATATGAGTAAATTGTTTTATCGCCATGGTGTAATATGCATTTCTTATTAGTGACAATACAATTTCTCCATTAGAAACGACTATAATTATTTAGTAAAATTTTAATGCTGCTGTGTTATCTCTTGATAAATATGCAGTAAAGCAGTGAATTCATGTCTTTGTGTTCAAGTATGTTACTACATAGATATTTTTCAACACTTCGGTATTCTTTGTGAAAATATTGTTACAGGCAGCTTCTTGGTTTACAAATAAATCTTTTTACTAACATGTATCAGCTCTATCTGCATTTGAGAACTACTTTATATTCAGTAATGTAGGTGTTCTGAAATTTTTGATTATTTTGAAATATTAATGCAGTACCGCACTAACCCTAATATGCAATACTGAAAAATACACTGAACTGTAGAGAGATTGGTATATCAGGTTAACATGATACTCACTTTACAGGGAACTTTTTTTATACATTTAGTATTTAAATGGAGAAGCCTCATATTCTGTGATACTAATAATAGCATCTGAAACAAGCAATATAGTATCTGGTTCTGCAAGATCATACTTATTAGAAGGAACTGATTTACTGTCTTTCTACATGTTAGAATGATTGACTACAAGTGGACCATCAGATGTCGTGAAAGTTAATTCTGTGTTTAAATGCACACACTGGTATTATTTCCATGCTTAACAAAGTTTCTATTACTATCTGGTTCAAGTAAAAGTGCCAGAACGCATATGAAACTTACACTGCAGGTTACTGCACTATAGAGCAACGTTTTTACATGGAATCATGACCAAATATATTATAAATCATGTTTCTACTATTAATCTTTATTTCTATTACTAAATGTAGCATATAGCAATTGCCTGGAATTACAGATTAGTCAGACATATAGCTGACACCATTAGGCATATTACAGTGTAATGTACAGAAAAGCAACCTCAGCTCTCAACACCAATTTCTCCATATAATAATTTTAATAAATCGACTTTACTTATGGCACATTTTGTATTAATGTAAAATAATTAACACAAAACAAAAGGACTGCAAAGAACAAAATCCTAGATGGTGCTGTGTACCGTAGGGTTTTGTTTAAGAAAATAAAGCATGTCACTGGGCAATTTCAAGGAAAATATGTAATTTACTGAATGTTCTTACACAGAGTTAGTAGCAAGACTTTATTCCACTACTAAAACAGGTGAATAGTCTCAATTTTGTAGATCAGCAAATTACAAAATATAGCTACATCTCAGGTGACACTTATATCCACTAGCTGGGCTTGTGCAATATTACTATGAAACATTCTGTGACAGTTCTTGTCATTAGTTAATATTAAATAGCAATGGATTTTGAAAATATAATCTTACTTCTCTTTATGGGAGAAAAGAAACAGTAATTCTTGACTCTGCTGAAACTGTGAAGCATGACAGCTATTGCAATTTTATCTACAGAGCATTCACTGAGACTTCTTGTAGATGTGATTCATACCACAGAGGGAAAAGCTATCCACGGTATTAGACTAGAAAGTGTTTGGGGACTTCAAGTGTCACAGGATTCCCATAATATTGATCAAACAGTTTTGTAATCTTAGCATTTTTCAATGTTTTGGGCAAGTCTTCCTGTCCTAGTACATAAAAATGTGTTGAATATGTGATTTTAAGACGTAGAAGTCAGCACATGTAGTGAAAATTAATGCATGCGGCAGTGACTCTGAAGGATATCTCCTCACTGAAAGAAATAAATATTAAGGCCATGAGAGTTCATCCTAAAACTCCAATCACAATTCAGCAGATCTGAGACAAACATTTTTGGGTTCCACTGGGCACAAAAATGTACACCACTTTGTGAGAATTTTAAAATCCATTGGGAGTTATGTATACCTGATTTAATGGTTTTACTTGTGTCCCTTTCATCGTAGCGGCCGGGGAGTCTTTGCTCTACCAACGGCGCACGCTTTCTTCCCCCGACAGTCCCTTTTTATTGAAGTTTAGTTCCGGGTTGACGTGTCAGTTCTGTATCTCGAACTGCGCTTGCGCCAGTTGTTGCTGAGGGGTCTCCTAACGCCTCCTGGTGGTCGAGGGATGAAGGCTGGTAGTCTTCCTCTGCGTTGTCCTCTCTTTACTTAGGTAATCTTGCTGAGGCCCGCCCAGATACAGTTACAGAACTGTCCTTTTATGGTAATGCTATGGTACATGTTTGCTTAAGAGGATATTGCGGTTTAAGCAACTTCAGCTTTGTTCCTAGCACAGCATAAAATTTGATTAACAAATACCATATGTCTTCTATTACAGTTCACTGTATCCTTAATATAATAACACAGCATAATGTTCCTGTCAGGTTCTACAATATCACCATGCTCTATTCCGATTTACTTGTTATTACTTTTTTCATGTGTTATCTGCACCTTTAATATTTGCAGAAAATATTCCAATTACCTCAATTTAGAAGATATTTTAATTTATTTTAAAGAGTGGAAGTTACTTGGGGTGTGTTACTATAGTAATAGCTCTTTGCAAGAAAAGAAACTGATTTGCAAGAAAAGAAACTGAAGTGGCTGATGTTGGAAGTTACTTCTGCTGGTCATCTTGTTCAATGTCTCTGCTCAAGCAGTCTCCCACAGAATATGTTGCCCAGAATCATTCCTAGGCAGCTGTTGAAGATCTTCAGGGATGGAAATCTTCACAATTTGCCACCTGAAAGATCCTGGTTCCATCTAATTTGCACACTCTCTTTTCCTATTTGTATACATGGATGATGTCTGCTATGAGCCTTCTCTTGGACAAACAGTCCCCTGCTCTTTCAAAATTTACTCATATGGGATCCCTAAGGTCTATCATCATGTAAGCAGTCCTCACATGAGTTTGCTCTAGTGTCACCATCTCTCTCTAGTTCTTGGGAGCATATAAACATAAGCAGCGTGTCTCTGGAAGAGCAAAGAAAGCCCTTCCTGCATACTTGCCACAGCCATGAGGCTCTTGGGCTGGAGGCATGGTGCTGCTGTTACAGAGAAATGTCAGAGAAAAGTTGAAACTAGTGTGACCAAATAATGACCTAGAACATCTGGGTATGGAGGCACCAGTGGGAGGACACAGCAGGACTGAGGCTGTCAGCAAGGCCTGTGTCTGTGGCAGGTGGGCGATATATAAGTCTTCAGTGTGTCCAGCCTGGCAGATGGTCAAAGAACAGACCTGTCCTGGTGCCCAGAAGTGGGAGACTGGGAAAGCACAAGGGACACATTGCCTTCTGCAGCACTTAAGGTGAACTGAAATCATTATATTTTGCACTTCTCCTTGTTGAACTTCTCAGAGCTCCTGCCTTGGCAGGGTACAGCCCTGCGATGACACAGAGCAGTGCCAAGGAAGTGCACAGGAAGAGAGATTTAGGTGCTGCTGTAGCCATGCAGCCTTGTAAGAGAGCAGAGCCCTGGGACATGGTTACAGTGAAGAGAAGGCTAGGCCTCAATCACAACTTCTCAGAGTTGTTGCACAAGTCTGAGAGGGACAACTTGCTCTAGTTGACCATGCTTTGAGCAGAGAAAAATCATGTTGTCCAACTGCCTGACCACTTTGGGGCTGACCAAAGGTTAAAGTGTACTATGATGAGCATTGTCCAAATGCCTCTTTAAGACTGTCAACAGGTGTCCCAGTGCTTGACTACCCTCTTGGTAAAGAAATGTTTTCTAATGTCCAGCCTGAACATTCCCTGATGTTGCTTTGAGCATTCTCACGCTGTGTTCCTGGGAAGATCCAGGAAACTACAGACTTAGGCGGTTCCTCAAAACTGACCCGCACTCAAAAAACAGATTCCCCGGGGATACCGGTGAATATTCTAGGACAATGCTGCCCTGATGGTTGGGAGTGGCAGGCTGGGAGAGAAAGAGGGACGCGTGGCCTATTGAAGGTGAAATTAAGTCATTGTACCTACCAAGAAATTCTCCCCTTTGGCTTTCCTGAAACGCCAAGACATTACTGAAAAGTGTTCTCTGTGGCAGGTTGTTCTTTTGGTCATGAAATACACATGTCCTGCGAACTATCAAGGTGTTTATTGGAGATGACAGAGGTGGATGCTGAGGAGCCACAGCTATACTATGCTGTTTCATGGGTCTGGAACAGCAGCACAGCTGGCCAGGTGCTTGAATCCTAGAATCCTAGAATCCTAGAATCCTAGAATCATTAAGGTTGGAACAGAACTCTAGGATAATCTAGTCTAACCATCTATTCAGCACTACCATGGCTACTAAACTTTATCTCTAACTGTCATGTTTATGTGTTTTTTGAACATTTCCAGGAATGGCAACTCCACCACTTCCCTGAGCAGCCTGTTCCAATGTCTTGCCTCACTTTCAGTAAATAATTTTTTTCTTATATCTGATCTAAATCTCCCCTGGTGCAACTTGATGCCATTTTCTCTCATCTTATCATCAGTAACTTTGGAGAAGAGACCAACACCCACCTCACTACAGCCTCCTTTCAGGTAGTTGCAGAGAGCAATGAAGTCTCCCCTCAGCCTCCTCTTCTCCAGACTAAACAATCCCAGCTCCCTCAGCTGCTCCTCATAAGACATGTTCTCTAGACCCCTCATCACCTTTGTTGCTCTTCCCTGGATCTGTTCCAGCACCTCAATATCTTTCTGATACTGCAGAGCCCAAAACTCAACACAGTACTCAAGCTGTGGCCTCAGCAGTGCCGATTACAGAGGAATGATCACTTTCTTACTTCTAGACCCACTGTTCCTGACACAGACCAAGATGCACTTGGCCTTCTTGGCCCTCTAGGCACACTGTTGGCTCATGTTCAGCCAGGTGTTCACCAGCACGCCCATGTCCTCTTCTGCCAGGCAGCTTTCCAGCCACTCTTCCTCAAGTGCAGGACCTGACCCTTGGCCTTGTTGAACTTCATATAACTGGCCTCGGCCCATGGATTCAGCCTGTCTGGGTCCCTCTGCAGAGTCTTCCTGCTCTCCAGCAGATCAACACTCCTGCTCAGTTTGGCATTTACTGAGGGTGCACTCAATCCCTTCATCCAGATCATCAACAAAGATATTAAACAAGACTGACCCCAAAATGGAGCCCTGAGGGGCACCACTTGTGACTGGCTGCCAACTGGACTGAGATTCATTCACCGCCACTCTCTGGGCTCAACCATTCAGCCAGTTTTTAACCCAGAGAAGAGTACATTTGTCTAAGCCATGAGATGCCATCTTCTCTAGGAGAATACTGTGGAAAATGCTGTCAAAGGCCTTACTGAAGTCCAGGTAGACAACGTCCACAGCCTTCCTCTCAGCCACTAGGTGGGTAACCTCATCACAGATGGAGATGAGATTGGTCAAGGAGAACCTGCCTTTCATGAACCTGTGCTGTCTGGGCCTCATTCTCTGGTTATTGTGCACATGCTATGTGAGAACCCTCAAGATGAACTGCTCCATAATTTCCCCCAGGACTGAGGTCAGGCTGACAGGTCTGCAGTTCCCTGGATCCTCCTTACGTCCCTTCTTGCAGATGGGCGTCACATTGACAAGCCTTCAGTCATCTAGGACCTTTCCTGTTAACTGTCAGAACTGCTGGCAGATGATGGAGAGTGGCTTGGCAAGATCCTCCACCAGCTCCCTCAGCACTCTTAGGTGGATCCGGTCTGGCCCCACAGACTTATGACTGTCCAGGTAGTGTAGCAGGTCATTAACTGCTTCCTTCTGGACTGTGGAGAATAGCTCCTGTGCTCCATCCTTCTCCTCCAGGTCCAGGGGCTGAGTATCCAGAGGAAAACTAGCCTGTATATTAAAGACTTAGACAAAGAAGGCATTAAGTACGTCTGCCCCTTCCTCATCTTTGGTAATAATATTCCCCTTCCTGCATCAAGTAATGGATGGAGATTCTTCTTGGCTCTCTGTTTTGTTGTTAATGTATGTTTTTTATTATTTCCTGTAACAATGGCCTGATTGAGTTCTACCTGGGTCTTTGCCTTTCTGATGTTGTCTTTCCACAACCGAACTAGATTCCTGTACTCTTCTTGAGTTTCTTGCACCTTCTTCCAAAGGTAGTAAATTCTCCTTTTTCTCCTGAGTTGCAGGGAAAGCTCTGTGTTCATCCAGGCTGGTCATCTCCCCCTCCTGTCTGTCTAACCAGGCATGAGGACATTCTGATCCTGAGCCCCTAAAACTTCCTTCCTGAAGAACGTTCAGCCTTTCTGGACCCCACTCAACCTTACCATTACAGTCCTTAAGCTCTACAAAATCCAAACACTCCCTAATGTAGAGAGTTACCCCACTCCCTCTCCTTCCCTGCCTATGCCTTCTGAAAAGCTTATAGCCATCCATTGCAACATTCCAGTCATGGCAATTGTCCCACCACGCTTCTGTGATGGCAATTATGTCACAGCTATCCTGCTGCCCAACGGCTCCCAGCTCTTCCTGTTTGTTGCCCATGTTGCCTGCATCAGTGTAGATGTACGTGAGCTGAGCTATTAATTACATCCCCAACACTGGGATGCTAGCCCTTGGCTCATGTGTAGTGAACCTGGTTTTATCCCTTTCCCTCTTTGAACCTAGTTTAAAGCCCTTTCAATAAGTCCTGCCATCTCAAGAGCAAGAATCCCATTCCTTCTTGGAGACAGCTCCACTCCATCTGTTGCTATCATACCTGATGCCATGTAAATCTTCCCATGATAAAAACATCCAGAATTCCACTGGTCGCACTAGCCTTTGAGTTATGTATTAAGGAGATTCACTTTCCTGTTCCGTTCAGTATTCTTCCCTGCTACTGAGGGGACTGAGGAAAACACTGCCTGTGCTCCTGATCTTTCAATTAATCTCCCTAGAGACTTGAAGTCCTTTTTAATCACTTGTAGAATTCTGTCCACAATGTCATCACTGCCAACTTGCATAATCAGCAGCAGGTAGTAATCACAGGGCTGTATCAGAAACTAGTAACATTATATCAGGAAGCTGGTAATGTCTCTAACCCGGGCTTCAGGGAGGCAGCAGACTTCCCTATGGGTTTGATCCAGTTGACTTATGGAGCCTTCTGTTCCCCTTGAAAAGGAATCACCCACAGTGATTACCTTCTTTTTCTTCTTAATAGAAGTAGTCCTGATGTGTGGAGCTGACTGACTCACCTTAGACAACTCAGTGGGTGGACCTTCGTCTATGTCATTGTTTGCCTGGCTTTCAAGTTCCAAAGCCCCATACTTGTTCTGTAAGGGCAACTGGGAAAGTGAGGGAGGCCGGGCAGGGCTTCACTTGCCTCTTTGAGCAGGTGTTTCCATCCTGCCCCATCACTCAGGTCTCCTCCTTCTATCTGGTAGCAAGAGGGGAGAGGATCCTCTGTTTTTTTGTGGAGCCTCCACTTCTGCCTTTGCCTCAGGGAGTGGCTCCATCAATCCAGCTCACTCTCACACTGTCTGATACTCTTTAACCTCTCCATTTGCTGTTTCAGCTCTGCTAGCAGGTGGGTAGGTTATTCACTGGTCACATCGCATATAGGTGCCGTCTCTTGCCAGCCTCTGGGACAAGTAACAGGCTGAGGCACTCCCTGCAGCCAGAGTCCTGCACAGCTGCCTGCTTGTGTGGGAGTGTTTGATCATACTGTCTCCCAAGATATGGCAGTATGCTTCACTTCCCCCTGATCCACCCCAACATGACCTTTATTTCCCCTAACCCTGCCCAACTGGGGGCTGCCCTGTGATGGAAAACCAGGCAGGAAGGCAGATATCTCCATTGTCTTCATCATCTATGTGACTTTTGCTGGATTTCCCAGGCTGGAAATGTACCTGTCATTGGTATCCAGGATTAGTGGCTTGAGCACCTCCTCAGGGATCCAGGACAAACTGGCCAGCCTGTATTTCCTTAGAGTCTGTTTCTTGCCCTTTTGGAAGATAAGAGAGATGTTCTTCAGTCTTCAGACACCTTTCCCAATTACCCTGGTCTTTTAAAGATTATTGGGAGTTCCATTCAGCGATGGGCCCACATTTTCTCTACTCTAATTTTCATCACTTTTGCATTTAGACAAGCTCTTTCGGTTGCATTTGTCATCCCTTGACAGTTTCAGTCCTAGGCAGATTTGGCTTTCCTAGCTATGCTTTTCTCTGCATGTTTGGTTACTATTTTTATACTTCTCTCAGTTTACCTTTCCCTGCTTCCACATTCTGTACAGAAGTACACACTTATTTTTTTATTTCTGAGTCTTGTGAGGAAGTCCTTGATCATCTATGCAGGCCTTCTGACATTTTTGCCCAGTTTCCTACTCAGTGGGAAGGCTTACTCTTAATATGAGAAGAGGTAACTCTCCAATTGTCAACCAACTTTCTTTGCCTCCTCTTTTTTCCAGTGCTTTATTGCATGGGATGCTTTCAAGCATATCGCTTAAAAGTGCAAAGATGTGATCTTATCTTTTGCCCTTATTCTTTCTCTCAGGATCCTGAACTCCACCATGTCATGGTCACTGCAGCCTAAGGCTGCCTTTGATCTTAACAATCCTAACAAGCCCCTCCTTCTTGGAGAATATGAGGCTCGTTAGAGCACATCTCCTCTTTGGCTCCTTTTGCCTTTGTCAGGAACACGCTATTAATGCTCTTTAAGAACATCTTTGGTTGCTTGTGCCCTGCTATGCTGTTTCTTCAGCGGTTATTAGATTTCCCCAAGAGGACCAAAGGTTGCAAACCTGAGGCTTTGGGCTGTCTATAGACTTCATCAATCTGAATAATTTGCAATTAATACAGCACTATTTCCTTTAGTTTCCTAACCAATTAGCTTAACACTACTGAATATTGTTTTGATCAGTAATAGTTTGTGTGCCTGAAAATTCTCAAGAATATGATCCTAAGTTTTGAAATAGTAGATACTATTGCTTTGAAAAATTGCCATGCAAATTGTTCCAGTTTACTACAATGGCTGTGAAACTAATGATAACCAGTGATTTTTGCAAGACTTTCTCAAATGCAAAGGTTATGTGCTTTCTCCTTGACCTAAAAACCCATCCATTAACAGGTCTAACCTCCCTTGCTAGACTTGACTTCCTGTCAGTATAAATTGAGTTAGAACAAAATTCTGATATCTCTTTTTCAGGTATTGTTCAGCTGATTATAGAATCACAGAATGCTTTGGGTTAGTAGAGACCTTAAAGACCATCTAGTTCCAATCCCCCTGCTGTGGGCAGGGACACCTCCCAATAGACCAGGTTGCTCAAAACCCAATCCAACCTGGCCTTGAATGCTTCCAGGGAATAGATATAAACCACTTCTCTGGGCTACCTGTTCCAGCATCTCACCACCCTCACAGTGGAAGAATTTCCTTCTGATATTTGTCTAAACCTACTTTCTTTCAGTTTAATATTGTTACCCTGCATCCTGTCACTCCCTGATGAAGAGTCCCTTTGCACCTTTCCTGTAAGCTCCCTTTAGGTACTGGAAAGCTGTTATCGTGATTTTGTGCTCCACTGATTTTCATAAATTCCATAACGTGACATCTCCCTAGCTTCAACTTTTTTAGAAAATAGTTATTGGACATGACTTTTTCTTTCTTCTTTTTTAATTCATAAAAGCTCTGTCACTGGGAAGGCTAATGTATGCATGGAAGACTATCTAAAGAAAACAAGGTACATTAAATATAGCTTCTTACTCAAGAGTGGGTGGAAAGAACTGAAGAATCATCCACCTTAGCAGTTAGAAAAATAGAATTGCAGAAGAGTTGAAAGCAGTAAAACACATTATAAATTGTGTTTTCTAGCCTTGGCCTGTGATGGAAGGATAAAAGCAGGAAGTTCTACTTTTCATAGTTAGCAGAATGATACTTGTTCTTGTTGAATTTCTGGAAAGAACACTGTGGGGTTTTTTTCTCTGAGCTCACTCTAAAGAAATTGCGTTGGACAGACATGATCATTGTTACTTTCTTGGAGGGGGCATGAAAAAAATTCAGAAAGCTCATTCAGTTTTTGAGACCTGGTGAAAACACACAGTTTATAATAGAGAGTATCCAGAAATGGATTTCCTCACTATTAATTACAGTAGTGATCTGAATATTCTGGACAAAAATACTCAGTGCTGGAAATCTTTGAGCATAAAAATATAAGATCTGCTTCTCCTCTGACTTATGACATCTACATAGAGATAATATTGCGTGGCAATGTTATTGATGTGCTAGGTACATCATAGGCTTGAGTTCTCGTGAGTGTTTGTGGTTCTCGGGTGATGATGAGCTATATATGTTAGTCTCCTAATATCAAGAGAGAAACGAGCTTCAGCTGCTGATCTTCCCAGGTATGGCCTTGCCACCAGTAACTGCTCTAATAAAGCAACAGTAGCAGTGTATGAGAAGAGAAATGATGTTGAATCCACAACACAAGGAGTTAAGAAAATACAATCCCAAATTTTTGGTTTTCAGGAAAGGCTTGAAAATTTGGGCATCCTTCTCTAATGAAAAATAACATTTTTTTTCCTAATCTTTCAATTTAATACACCTCATTATATCATTATTACATTCTGTTGCATTGTAGTTTTCTGTTTGTTTTATATTACTCAAAGTCAATGTTTAAACTATAATTTTTTTGTACTGTGTTCTTAGAGGAGTTGAACTACTGGTTTAAATTAATCATGTTTGCTAATTTATAATGGTATGGATAGAAAATACATCAGTAACCTATTTAACTTTATAACTCTAAGATTAAAGGCATAATCAGATACTAGTCCCAAACTGAAAAGAATATCTTATTACTTGTGTGAAAACATTTGCCTTTGGTGAGGAATATAAGCCTTAATTAAAGAAAAAAAGACTTCTATATTGAATAACAATAAATCAAATCTAGTTATATTCTAAAATTATTCATAGAGAACACAAAAAATCAGTAAAATATTTTTAAAGAAGTTCAAATGTAGAGCTTTACAAATATGTCATATTTTTACTGATATAAGTTGTTCTTAAATTTATACAACAGATATTTTTATTAGTTTTACTAAAGACTGGAACTGACTTCCTGGTGTTAACATAAGTCAGTGCTAAACATATGCCGAGAATATATTTATATTTAGACTAGTCTAAAAGGGACTGTGGATAAATAGTTGTATCTATAAATGCCATTTAAACATCATATGCAGAAAAGGACACAACAGTCTCTTTTCAAAAAATAATATCTGAACCCTGATATGAGCTATTTTCATGAGGAATAGAATGTTGAAAAAATAATCTATGCTTTTTCAGCCTGTCTAAAATAAAACTTAGCCACTTTTAGTCTGTTTTAGAAAAGAATGCTCTAAGTTTTACTTTCCTTTTCAATATCTGTCACAAACTGGTCCGGGAGTGTTTTGAAAGGTTTTAGTTGTATATCTGAGAACAGAATTAAGACTCAAAATGGAGTCAGGTGCCCAAGAGCGTTATTAGTCTGAGAACTGGTGCACGAGTGTAAAAGAGGGAGAGAAAGGGAGACAGAGGGAGAAAAGGAAGGAAAGCAAAAGGAGAAGTTACCACTACAGAAATAAGAGATTCCAACAGTTCAATCCATCCACAGAGTAATGGGGATGGGGAAGCCACAGTCAGGCTAGAGGAGAGTCCGGACAGAAGAAGCAGAGCAGACCCAGGAAAAGACAAACAAGCAGAGTAGAGGAAAAAAGCATGAAGTAGTCCTTCCTTCCACATTTATCGTGTCACCTTATTAAATATTTATGATTCTTCTGAGAATCTTTTTGCATATTTCACGAGCTGATTTGCTTAATTCCACTTCCCACCAGCGGTGGTACGCATGCCCAATACTCTCAATGTAGGGGTCTCGAGAAGTAGACCTCAGGTCTGGACATATGCGTGGAGGCTAGGTTGAGTTTCTCAGAATTCATTTTAGGTTCAGTTTCTCGAAGTACGTTTCATGCTCAGGTCTGTACAGCAACAGGAAACCTCTAGCTTAGCAGTTGCTCCATCATAATGGCAGTGATGCCTTCAGTGGTTTTCTTTCAGCAATGTCGAGGCAAAAGACCAACACAGTCTCTTACAACATCGTATTTTACTCCAGATCGAACCATGTATCATTACATCCTCTTGTGGCTTGTCAATAAGAACAAAGTAGTAGTCCAACAAAAGCAAATAATTTATGAAAAAATGTAGGTATTATGCTCCAAATTGTGTATACTCTCAATAAACCAAGGTTTATTAAGTTAATGATTAAATATTGAGAAATGAGACCCTGAGTGGTTACAGGATTGATGCCACCAAAAGAGTGTTGCTGCTTCTTTCCCATGGGAATATTAGGAGTTTAGAGTGCTTCAACTTGAGTGCTAAGCTAACTAAAGCTGATCAAAGCATTGTTTTGACTACTAATGTCGTGTCTGTTTGAGAGCATCAGGATAAAATTTTTCTGGGACTGCTTGGCACAGGCTGCAACCATAATCATAGAATCATAGAACAATTCAGGTTGGAAAAGACCCTTGGGATCATCAACCAAACATTAACCCTACACTACAAGTTTATGCCTAAACCATATCACCCAACACCCCATCTAAACGACACTTGAACACATCCAGGGATGGCGACTCAACCACCTCCCTAGGCAGTCTATTCCAGTGTCTGACCCCTCTTTCTGTGAAGAATTTCTTCCTAATGTCCAGCCTAAACTTGCCCTGTTGCAACCTGAAACCATTCCCCCCGGTTCTGTCCCTAATTACCTGTGAGAAGAGACCAGCACCAACCTCTCTACAATGTCCTTTCAAGTAACTGTAGAGCATGATGAGGTCTCCTCTCAGCCTCCTCTTCATCAAACTAAAGAGTCTCAACTCCCTCAATTGCTCCTTCTAAGATTTATTCTCCAGGCCCTTCACCAGCTTTGTTGCCCTCTTCTGCACTCACTTCAACACCTCGATATCTCTCTTATACTGAGGTGACCAAAACTGAACACAATACTCAAGGTGCGGCCTCACCAGTGCTGAGTACAGAGGGACAATCACCTCCCTTCTTCTGCTGGTTACAAAATTTCTAATACAAGCCAGGATGCTGTTGGCCTTCTTGGCCACCTGGGCACACTGCTGGCTCATATTCAGTTGGCTGTCAATTAGAACGCCCAGGTCCTTCTCCGCTGTACAGCCTTCCAGCCATCCTTCCCCAAGCCTGCAGCGTTGCCGTGACCAAAATGCAGGACCCTACACTTGACTTTATTGAATTTCATACAGTTGGCCTGGGCCCGTCGATCCAGTCTGTCCAGGTTCCTCTGTAGAGCCTTTCTACCCTCAAATGGACCAATTATGATCTTCCTTCCCTTGATGTCCAGTATACAAGGGCCCCTAAGAAGAGTCTGGGTTTGTCTGTCTACCTTTTTAGTGCTTGGTGTGCTGAAAAGATTGCAATCGGTTGTTTGCCCTCTCTTCCTTTGCTGCTGGTGTTTTCACCTCCTATTTTCATGTTGCAGAGAAGCATCATTCTTTCGGACAGGTTGTATTCCCCTGCCTCACCAGATGGGAGTGGCACAGCTTTCTTTTCAAGGCTTTCTATTCTGTTTTGGGGTTTTTTTTGGACTGCCATTGGGCATTACCATCTGTTATCGAGTCCAGTCTGTGACTTTTCTGCATGGACCTAGTTGTCGTCTGGAGGACACAAGTTCCATATTAACATATTCCCTTGATCTTTAAATATATTTGTACATTTGCATAATATATGTATGTAGTTCAACATCTTCATTGTTATTGTTAGTATTGGTTCAAGTTTTTTTCAACCTCCAAGTCTCTCACACTGGTTCCTCTGTTATCCTGCCCTGGGAGATTGGTGGGAGGATCAGAGAGAGCACTTATCAAAGTTTATTGGCCACCTCAGACTTAAAATACAACACGTGATTAGTACTAGAGTTTCTTATCTACTTGCCCATACCAATTAGGTTGAAAACAGACTTGCTGGAGCCTTCCTCGTTCATTCCTCCTTGTTAAGCCTCTATGTAAGGAAGGTGTGGGAAAGTATCACTTCAAAGTGATGCTTGTTGCTCTTTCTAAGTGGATAATCAGGATTCTGTATTGTCTGGATACACAAATCTGAAGCTAGATTATGATTAGCTTAAGTTCAGTGCAAGAAGGATGAGGTTAACCATTGTGGGGAGGAAGATTTTCAAATACACAGCATCTGAGAGGAGAGTGGTGAGGAATATTTCCTCTTTCTGTCTGGCAAGAGAAATGGAGAAACATTCATGCCCATCAGTTCAAGCCGGAGTCTTCCGTGGTATTTTCATCTCTTCCATTTCCGGGATGAAAAACTCAAAGTGTTCAGTCTCATAGGTATCAAAAAGATGTCACAGAATGTAGTACAGAGATTCTGTAGGCAGTACAAAATGTGTGTTTAAATGTAGGCGCCTGTATTGGGTTTGTGTGGAAAGGGTTTTGTTGTGAAGGAGCTACAGGAGTAGCTTGTATGAGAAGCTACCTCCTTTTCTGGTAGAGTCAATACCAGCTGACACAAAGATGAACTTGCTGCTGGTCAAGACCAAGCTCATCAGCAACAGTTGTAACACCTCTGTGACAACATTTTTTAAAAAGGGGGAAAAAACCCCCACCACTGGAGAATAGCAGCCAAATGAGAGGAATAACAACATGTGGGAGAAACAATTCTGCAGACAGCAAGGTCAGTGAAGAAGGAGGGGAGGAGCTGCACCAAAGCAGAGATTTTGCTACGGCCCATGGTAAAGAAGGCTGTCCCACTGCAGCAAATAGAGGGTAACAGTGGAGCATATGTCCACCTGCAGCCCGTGGAGGACACTGTGACAGAGTAGGTGGATGCACCCAAAGGAGGTGGCCTGAAACTGCGTCAGAGAAGGTTTAGGTTGGATATCAGGAAGCACCTCCTCATGGAGAGGGTGGTCAAATATGGGAGTGCACTGCCCAGGGAAGTGGTGGAGTCACCATCCCTGGAGGTGTTTAAGGAGAGGCTGGATGTGGCACATAATGCCATGGTCTAGCCGATGTGATGGTGTTGGGTCATAGGCTGGACTTGATGATATCAGATGTCTTTTCCAGCCTCAGTAATTCTGTGATTCTGTGATTCTTCCCTGTGGGAAGCTCATGCTGGAGCAGGCTCCTGGCAGGACCTGTAGACCTATGGAGACAGGAGCCCACGCTAGAGCAGGTATTCTGGCAGGGCTTGTGACCACATAGGGGACGCACACTGGAGCAGTCTGTTCCTGAAGAATTGCACCCGTTGGAAAGGATCTGTGGTGGAGCAGCTCATGAAGAACTGCAGCCCATGGGAAGGACTCACATTGGAGAAGTTAATGGAGAACTGTCTCCAGTGGGAGGGACTCCATGCTGGAGTAGGAGAAGAGTGTGAGAAGTCCTTCCTCTGAAGAGTAAGGAGCAGGAGAGACATTTGATGAACTGACTGCAACCTCCATTCCCTGTCCGTCTGTGCAACTGTGGAGAGAAGGTAGAGAAATCAGGAGTAAAGCTGAGGTAGAAGGGAGGAGTGGAGGGAAAGTGTTTTAAGAAATAGTTTTATCTCATTATCTTAACCTGATTTGATTGGTCAAGTTCATTTTACCCCTACTGGTAACTGCTGAATGATCTCTCTCTGTCCTTATCTAGACCTATGAGTCTTTGGTTGTATGTTCTCTCTCTTGTCCAGCTGAGAAGCGAAGTGATAGAGTGGCTTTGGTGACTGGTCTAACCAGTCAATCCACAACAGTACCAAACACATGAATCATTTTAGGTTGGCTTATCCATGCTTTTTTCCCCCACACAATAGAAAGAACTGAATGTGAGAAAGAGAATTGCAAAATAAATAAGATGTAGTCTTCAATTGTATTGCAAACAGATAGAAAGCTTCTGAAGATCTGACTTAAGTGAAATAGTTTGGAAGGAGGAAAGGTATAAGTTTTCACTACCAAAGGACAATCCTCAAAATATATGTTACCTCACTGCAAGAAATTACACTGATCTTCTGTAAAGAAAAGATAGTGTGGAGGTAGTTATAAATTTTAAAAGGGAGCTAGAAGGCCTATGTAAAATACTTTGTATGTTTTTATTCCCACAATCAATTTATCTCAATTGGCAGAGTTGAGCAGTGAGGTGTAGCTAAAAATATATGATGGGATGTCCTTGTACATTCATTTTTTGTGGAGAACTTGATCATGTGTACTCTTTGCCAGTAAGTACAGCTGCATTTGCTAAAAAATTTGTCTAGGATCAAATTCAACACTTAGAAGTCACATTATCAGGAAATACGTAAAAATTAGTAATGAAAGTAAATATCAGATACCTTTCTAAAAATTTATTCTGAATAAAATATCTATACAATAGCTGCAGTTAAAGTTTACTCACCTAAGCTTAATTTACCCCTCTTAATTTTAAAAGGTCAATATACATTTTTCTGTTTAACAGAAGATAGCAGTGAACACATTATTTTTGTGGAAATAGTTGCTCCAGAATGCAGTAAATATTAATTTACTTCACAGTATGAGTTTTGAGAGAAATTGTAAGACTTTGTTATGTGCTCTAGGGGTTATTTTTATTGGGATCATTTCCTTCCTAAAATGCAGAAAAGCAATATTGCAAAGATTTCATTCAGAGATAGTTCTGAGAAACTGTGTTAAAAAAGGACATTCCTTCTTACATTCTCTGAAATAATCTACTTTTGTTTATCTTCAGTAACATGTAACAGAACAAATTACGAGATATTCAAACCAACTACAGAATATTTTGAAAGAGTCCATTTTTGATTACTTGATACGAGAAAGCATGCTGTTGAAAACTGCAACTCCATATTAATAACTTTGAAATACTTGTGCTCATTTCTGGTGAGTACCAGCAAGTTGATGAATGCTAATAACAATTTGTGTGAGATTTTTTCCTATTTAAAATGATAGTAAAATCCAGAGAGGATATAATATTGAGTGCAAATCGATATTATCATACCTATGCCTCATATATTAAGGGACAACTATATGTTTCTTTATGTAAATTATTAGAACTGTTATTTACATGAAACACACAGATAACACAACTTTTTCTCTTAGACGCCTTCTGTGGTGAAGTGATGTTGGCTGGCTCCCAGACCCCCACCTAGCCAGTCTCTCAGTGCCTTTCCTTTGCAGGACAGGTGTAGGAAATAAGTTAAAAATTTGACTAGTCAAGATAAAGACAGGGAGATCACTTATGAGTTACTGTCATGGGGAGAACAAACTCAGCTTGGGGAAAATTAATTTCATTTTTTATAAACTAAAATCAAGCTGGGAGTTCAGTAACAAAGACAAAAGCTATAATATTTTCCCCTCGCTCTGCACTTTTTCTGATGCTCAGTTTCACTCCTTCATTCCCTGCTTCTCCTCCAAGCAGCGCAGAGAGATGGGGAGCAAGGGTTGTGGTGAGTTTGCAGCACATTGACTCTGCCTCTCCTTTCTCTTCACAGTTTTACCCGGCTCAAACAAGGGCTCTTTGGAGCCAACGGTTCTTAAGTAGTATTCCCCTGGCCCAATATAAAGTTCTCCACAGGCTACAATGTGACTGCTCCAGTGCCTGGGGTACTTGCTCACCCTCCTCCTCCTGTGTCTGGAACTGGCTGTGTTCAGCATAGGGCAACTTGGGCACCCCTGCTGCCACCCCACCCCACAGACAACACTTTAGCACTTCAATCCAACACAGCTCTCGTTTTGTCCTATCACCTTCAAATAGGTCTTCAAACTTCGTATTTTATGTTCAGTGCATCAAAGAGAGAGTATAATGAATTATGGAAGAGATGCATCCCACACAGAGCAAAATGGATTTGTCTCCTCTCAAATCACACAGAGGACTGCATGTACTTTTGAGAGAATATCAGAAATAGCTAGGCTTCAACAGCACGAGGGGCTGCTCCTGCTCGGTCCTCAGTCTAGCATCAGTTGTAGGCGATTTTTATGGTTTGGATAGATAAATGTTGCTATTTATTCTTCCTCTTGCTTTTATGTTTTAAACTGTGTTGATTTACAACGTAAGTTAGAACCAGTGAGGGGAAAATGCTGGTGGAGCCAAGAGGATTGTGCTGAGAAACACTCAAGAAACACTGAAGGCATATCAGAGAGGTCTACTTCTCAAAGTCTTTCTCTGCACCAGAAGAAATGCTATATAAATGTCCTCAAGACCAAACCGTTATGCCTATGGCTTGAAGAACACCAAATTTAAGCACAGCTCTATGTGCTTTTCATCATTGTTTTAAAAATTAACAGACTTCAGCTATGGCAACGCACTAGGACTACTTCACATACAGAATGACGACGAGGGAAAGGAGCTCTGCTTTTAATTTTGGTCATTGAATTAAAAAACATCAGAATTAACCAGAGAAATTCTTAAACTGAATTGTGGAATTTTGGTGATGTTAGAATGACTGGTAAAATAGACAAGAAGGATAGCAAAAACTACAGAATTTTACTTTTTCTAAGTCTTAAAAAAAACCCCAAAATAAATAGATTAAGATAATATTTGAATATTAGTAAAGAGAAAATGGCTGATTTACAAGCTTTATCCTATTCTTTTCTAAGGTGTCTATTAAAATCGAAGTCTTCAGAAATTTTTATCCAGGGTAAGATTATTTTTTATGTTTGCAATTTTAAGTTACAAGTGCTCTCTTTCAGTTTTACAGTTCCTCTCAGATATGTTCTTTTTTTGAGTCCATAACTCTTTCTATAATTTGTTGAGTTTTATATTACTACTTTCATATTTTAAGATGCCATTTCTAAACAAAGGTGCATTGCAGTAGGGAAAAAGATGAGAGTAGAGAACATAGTGAGGCAGCATTTCTCACAAATCAAGAAATTAGGAATAACTGTGGAATTAAGTTATGTAATGAAGTGTGAATTGCTAATTGTATTTAAAAGACATATGAGGTACACCCAAAGCTTACAGAATTCATCATCACCATTTTGAATATTTCCATAGCACAAACCTGGACAACTAAGTTGTAAAGTTTCATCATGTTTCTATTATTTTCAGAAATAATTTTGTATTTAATTTCTGTTTCTCAAGTAGTTACTTCATCTCTGACATTTTAAGAAATTATATGAAAGCAACATGCTCCAAAGGCTGCTATTGTTCTTGAAGGTCAATATTTTCTGTGAACAGTGGAAGTGGGACAGACAGTGATTGTTACAGCCTTGTCTGTGTATAAAGGATTCTTTGTTCATCATTTGCCTTTTTCCAGCCACTCACATCACACTCTACACGAGTAAGAACACCTTAAGTCATGTTGTAACTGCCACAATTGAGGTTGTCAGTCTAGTCTGCATGGCAAAGGTACTAATTGATTGCTACCTATGAGTTTAATCATTTGCATGTTTAGTTTCACAAAACCCATTCTTTAATCAGACATAAATATATATATTTATTCTGAAAATATTTTGACAAGGCTCTCTCTGAGCTCTTCGCTGAGTTCTGGTTCACAGCCCTGTGCTTTTGTCACTTGCTCATCAGTAATTTCTCTGCTAGATTGTCCTCTTTATCTTTCCAGTTTTGCTAAGTCTGAAGGTTTGGGAATCCACTATGATCATTCCTGAGATGAAAAACGCAAACTGCTTTCTTTCCCTTTCTGTACATACATAATTCTATACCTATTTGATTGTTTTTAGAGTTACAATATTGCAAGCTTGGCCTTGATTGTGTTAAAAATTGTCTAATCACTAGACTTTACATAAGCTGAATCTCAATAATTAAGTTTGACATTGTAAAATCATACAATAGCAAATAATCATGGTTAAATTGTGATTAATACATTATTATATAGTTGATATATATTAAAATCATTCAGATAAATAGGAATCTGTGTAAAATAATTTATACTAAGATGTCGTAATGTCATTTTCATAGGTGAAACTGAGTTAAAGAAACAAAACAAGACATTTCTTATATCTTACAGTAGCATAGCTTTTCCACTGAAACCTGAGACCTATAGGCACTGTTTGTCCCTTTTAAAAAGCTTTGTTTCCAAATTAATTTTCTGTTTAATTTTTGTTTCATAAGTTTTTGTTAGCAATACAGAATCAATGGCTGTAAAAACCAGTGTATACATTTAAGTCATTCAAGTTCTGAAAAATATTATTGCTATGATAAAAGAAAAAGAGAAATCTGAAACATTTCAGGGTGTAGAATATTACATTTAAGTTGGAAAAAATATGAAACAACATGAAACATTTTCATTTATATTGAAAACAGATGAATACTCCTGACTGTAAAAGACCCTCGTGGAATAAGAATATGAGGACTTAAGCTAGTGGGTGTGTATTTTTTACATTGTACATGGCTAGCAATCAATACCTGTCCATTTATAGACATCCATACAGTTTTCCAATTTGACCTAAAAATAAAACTCAATCTAAAATTGTGTTGTGTATTATATTTAGGTATGCTAACCTATACAGATTTTTGTCACTATATATAGATGCGAATTCCTAGGCTGGGAGAGAGAAAACAAAAATTAATATCTTATGATTCAATGTGTGTATTTATACTGCAAAACCACAAGATTTCTTACAGACTGCTCTGGAAGATAGCAATGGTGGTTTAGTGTGGTTTTTTTCCTTTAACCACTTGAATATTACAGTTCGTAGTCTGTACTCTATTTCTACTACAGATCTCAAAAAGTAATCATATTGGTTTTACTACATGTGTTTTGGATAAGTTTTCTTCCAAGTTCTTTTTATTAAGTTTTTTGAAGTAAATATGAAATTACTAAATCTAAGAATAACACAAAGATTTTTGAAATGTTGGGTCATGAAGAAGATAGAACGGATTTACACATGATCTTTTGTTTTAGAAAGAGTAGCTGAATACGGTGAGGGACTTCAATTTTTTTCCTGATATATTTGATGAGGTACACTTAAGATGACATGTCAATAAACAAAGAGACTACTGGTCTAATCAGCACAGCAATTCTGACATTGAAAGTAATTTGTCAGAAAGTAATTTGGTTGTTTAAATTATAAATTGCATTGTCTAGAATACTTATAAGCTTTATACATTTATTAAATAATTTGAGTTGATGTCGGCTTTCATTAGGGAAAGGGAACTCGATAAGGGAGTTAAAGATTGAATATATCCTCATTCAAGATAAGTAATTAGCTTACTCCGTCCATGATAGAGCAAAGAAAAATTCACATTGAATCTAAAATCTAATGGGTGAAATGTTACAAGAACCTGTTAAATTGATCTTGCAGCTGGACTACTCATCAGTACACAGAAGAGCATACCATCTTAAAATTGATTATGGATGGTCATATTTATCAGAGAAATAAAAGCAGGTAAATTAAAAATGTTACACACTACCACCTCTAAAGTTAATATTGTCTGGATGATATTGCAGTTGAAGACCACCAGAGAAGCACTGAAAAATAAATTCTCCTAGGGACAAGACTATAGAATGCCTACATTTAAATACATAAATTACACAAAACGCTGAGATGTAATACAAATAATTTATGCCTGGAAACTGCTTAAATGTAACAATGGGTATTGGAATTTTGTATAATTTATACATAATCTTCAAACTAATTTTTTTTGCAAATTGAGAGTGGTTGTTATACGTAAGATTCTCCAAAATTGTCTTCTGATCTCTCAGTGTAAATAATATTTGAGACACTTGACACTATTGTGAATAAAGTCGACATGAATAACAAAGTCTATTGCAATATGTAGTAAAATTTAGCTAGCTACAATGGCCATGAAAAGCTAGTGCAGTTATGAATACAAATGAGACACATTTTGTAACTTCAATTTATTAAATTGCAATAGCTTAATTACTTGTACAATAAATTACATAATTATTTAAAGAGAACTGGGACTAATTATGTTAATTGTTGCTTGCCATTGTACATTAAAAGGAGATAGTGTTTTCTTGACCAAGTCACTTTGTGGAAGTATTATTTTACATGGAGATGCCAGAGAAGATCCGTAATTAAAGTAGTGTCAGGATTTATATTTAAAAGGTTTTATTCAGCTACCATTGAATTCATTAAGTCTTTCTATTGTTTTAGATGGTTGTCAGAGGGGATCCTACATAAGATTAGAACTTATTAAAACACTTACTTATTAATTGGACAGTTCCCTCCTCCCCTTTGTGTTCTTTCTTTTTCAAAATGTAGAACTTTTTTCAAAATGCAGTCTGTGCACCTGAACCTAGCTCTCATACCAGGTGATCAGTATCCGAGGATACTCTGTTGCAACCTTTCAATATATAAAAGGTCCTAAAAGAAAGACAGAGAAAGACTTTTTCTTGGGACCTGTACTGACAGGACAATGGATTTAGATTTGGATTGGGCATAAGGAAGATGTTTATTTATTATGGGGGTAGTGAGACAACGTAACAGGTTGTCCAAAAAAGTTATGGATACCCTATCCCTGGAGGTGTTCAAGGTCACGTTGGATGGAGCTTTGAGCAACCTGATGTAGGAGAAGATGTACCTGTTCATGGCAGGGTAACTGAACTAGACAATCTTTGATCTTATTCTTGAAAGCTACTAGGGAGGCAATTTCTGAAACCTTTTTCTCAGCTGCTATGGGTTTTGAAGAGGTGCAGTTGTGAAGAATCTTTGTTATTGAATATGCTGAATGTCAGTATTATTCCATTTGTCTCATAGATACTTTTACAGCAGCAAAATAGTGAAACCTTCTGAGAAAGGAAGAGAAGGAAAAAACCAAAATAATCTTACCTGATGAAAATATGAAGTCACAAAATAATCAACATATCAGATGTTATCTGCAGAGTTCTGTGTAGCATACAGCTTTCATAGGATTCTTTTAATCTGTGCAGCACAGCAGGAACAGAAAACAAAAAAATGCCAGAATTTCCTAGAAAATATTTACCATCTAAATTAAGACCTCTGAGAAATGTAGGAATAAATACTAGAAAACCCAAATATTTTCATACTGAGTTGACAAAGTTATGGGATTATGCCTTTCTAGGTATTAAGCAATCATCTATAATTTTGTCCCTGTCTAGGGGAGCACAGCTTAGTATGAGAGAGAAAAGAGAGGAGAAATTAATAAAGATTATTGAGAAAATGGAAGGTATTCGTACAGCTATAGATGAAGTGTTGTAGAAGACTAGGATGAGGACAAGGAGACAATTATACAGATCTCCAATGAGAAGATGACAAGCAAATCTTACTTGCTGTAGAACAACTTTGGGAACAAGGGAATGGATAATATACTGAGTAGAGAGAATAAATTTTCATAAGATACTTTTTGAATTATAAATAAAGCCTTGTGGCTGATGAATGTCTCTTCAAAGTACTAGTTATGTATTATTTCCTCCTTAAATAATATCTGCATCAGATTCCTAATCCTTCTATTCTTCCAATTTGGTGGAGGTACACACTGAACAATGCACTGCAAACAAGGTATTACACGAGCAGTGGTCTGTACTTTTTTCTTTCATCTTGCAGGATATGCTAGTGACATAGGTTTGGCCACAGAGCAACAACCGGATTCGCTGTTGAGTTTGTCAAGGGTTAGGGCTGGGCCAGCTACTGAATGCTGACAGATGCTCTCTCGCCCCTCTTCCTTTCCGAATGGGAAAGGAAAGGGAATGAGGCAGAGAAACTTACAGATTGGAGGAAAAGACAAAAACAGCTTTCATAAACCAATAATAAAATAATGAACTATATATAACAGTATGCAAATCCCATATCTAACCTGACTTCCCGCCTGACGGCAATCCCCACTGTAGCTGCAGAGCAGGTTGTACTGGGCAAGCCTCGGGCTCAGTGGCAGAGGGGAGCTGAATATGTGAGCTGGACTTATCAGAATCAAAGGCAGAGGGTTGGATGGAGTCTTCCTCAGATGCTGGCCGTTATGAATCCCTGTGCTCCTTCAGCTTTATATTGAATATGACGTCTGTGGAATGGATCACTCTTGTTGGTCACTTGTCCTGTCTGTTCCTCACTGGAGGTGCAATCTTTTATTTCCTTGTGACCTCCTTTATGTCCTGGCACCCCCAGCGTGCCACACAAGAGCCAGCAGTGGCCTTAGCCACTGTAGGAAAGAGTATAAGCAAAAGCCTTTCTGCATCTCAATCCCTGCCAGTAACTGCAAACATCAGGTGTTATCACCTCTAGTGCCAGACAATCTGCAAAAACATGCTGCTACCTTTAGAAATTGCAGCATCTCAGAAGAGACTGAGCTGATAAGTAAAATCACTAAACAGAATTGGTTTTGTTTAGCTCAAACCATGACAAATTCTTGGATAAATTGGAAATACAAAGCTTATTTGCAAACTGTATAAATCCATGAGAAGCAGGATGCAGCATGTCTTCTAAATCACTTCCAAGCAATCCTGTAAATTGCAGGAGAGGTAAAGAGGTCCTAGCACAAAGTATGTTTGGCCTTTTCTTTCTGTTCAGTTGTGTTTTACAGTTACTTGGGGTTTTTTTCAATTGTAATATGCTCTCCCTTGATAGTTTATAATTTATGGGTATTAATTGTTTGCTCTTGCACTTCCATGAGCATGATTCTTGGTGATCCTGTAGAACTCTGCAGGGGGTGAATATATTTCATTATTTCTGAAAATAGTTTCCCTGTTTTATAATGTATCAATCCACACAGGACATCGATTTATTAATATTTAGGCATAGATTCCTGTTTTCCTTGAAACTTGGTGGGTTTATGATATATATTAAATGCGTGTTTTTAACAGTTGCTGATTCAGAGCAGTACCATAAAAAATTTAATTATATTTTATCACTTTATTAATATCTTATAATATCTCACTGAATTACATTTTACTTTAATGGGCATGAGTTAAACAACCTAGAAATTTAGATTTAGAGTGAGGTTTGACTTAATGTTTTGATCAGCATTATTTTTTCAGTAGTATCAAGTGTTCCAGACTACAATTCCAGAGTCACATTCTGTCATGACACTGTTAACTGTCCCACAGATTCCTTTAATAAAGGTGACATAAATAAAAAATATTCTGCATATCAGATGATCAGAAACCACGACGTGTATGATCTGAGTTTTAGCCAGTTAGATGATTTTCAATTAAATTGGAAATCTCAATATGATATTTATCTCAAAGGAAATGTTGTAACTGTTCTCTTTGGCTTGGGTTGCATCTTAAAATTATCTCAATAATTTTGTGCCCAGTTTGCAGAATTATTTTTTTTTGTTATTTGCTTCAATCATTTCTCTGTCATGCTGAGACATTTCAGAAACAAGATTTTTCATAAAATACTACTTTTTGCCATGGTGAGAAGAGTATAGCATGAAGATATGTCACACATTCCAGAAAATACACATTTTTTTTTTCAGAAACTACTTGTTCGTATCAATTAAGCAGCAGATGACCATACTGTGTCCTTCCGATGGTTTTCCACCTTTCCTCTATTATATTTATGCACAGCTGTAGAATTTTCCATATATTGAAAGTTGAAATCAGTACAATTTTGTTTTCAAAAGCATGATTACATTAAAATATTTACGTACCTGCTGCACTTTAGCCAGAGCAACACAAAGCTCAACCGAAAGTCCTTGTATTAGTTTTTCTGCTGTACTGTGGAACTGTTAGCTGCTCTGAGTAGATAATTTTGGTCCTCTCTACCCAATTTAAATCTAGGTCATGTCTGTCAGACATGCTATAGTAATAGGTTTTGCCTTTCAAAAATATGTCAACAATACTGATAGAGTTGATTCCTTCTGCAAATCCATCCTGTACACATCAACTCATTTTTCAAGAGTGTTTTTTATGGTCTGACCAGAAAATGTGGAAGTGATTGGGGTCTTTCCTGGAAACAAAAGTTCTCCTAAACATGAGAGGTTATTACAGACTCTTGTGCTTATTACGAATACTTTCAGAGAGAACTATAAGCATTGGACAGGCTTCAGATCACAAAATCAATTACCAAGGACAAATGATGCAATGTTTGGCCTTTATACATACATCTTTAGGCTAATAATTTTATTCTACATTGTAAAAGTTTCTGGAAAAGATTCTCTCTAAGATATTAATTAAGATAAAGATTTGTTCTCTAAATTATAAGCATATTAATTATTTTAAGTGCATAAATTATTCATTAGTAATTAAAATTTCAAATATCGGTTGAGTTAGCTTATAACTAATTGGAAAAAAAAGATTAGTGAAATGTAGCAATTAAACAAGAAAAATTTCTTATGACAATTACTATAAAATAGCTATTTGATACTGCATAATACTGTCGATAAACATTAGACTTTAAAAGAGGATTTGGAAGAAACATATTTTGCATTGAGAATGCAAAAGCATTAAAATTAGTGTCAAAATGCTTCACCTACTCTTCAAAACTATTGTATAACTGATAAGTTTAAAAGTAGGTGAAGCATCTTACCATGACATTCAAAGGCTTATACTCATGGCCTACATAAGAAAAAGCAGCATGATGTCTGCTCATTTTAATAGGACAATTGGGCAAAATTCTGCATTACTTTAAAAGGAACATGTCCGTGACTATTAGTGACACATTTCTAGACAGAGGTGAATGTTTTAATTTTTCTGCAGCTATAACGTCATCTGACAGGAAACTGAGGATACTTGTCTGTCAGTCTTCCAGGCCTGGACAATTCAGTAGGGTAGAAGAGGACTGTATATCCTGATATATTCTACCTATCACATTTATTTTTCCTTTATTTTATTAAAGCAATACAGAAGTGCAAAAAACAAAGAAAATAGACATATCTCTGCTTGTTTTTCTACTGTAATGCCTGAAGATCTAATGCAACGTACTGATATAAACTAACCAAACTGTCTTTTTCCCATACGGATTCACTTCAATATTAAAAATCCCAGATTCACTGTAATGATAGAATGACTCTGAGAACACTCTACCTGTTTCTTTCAAACTCAAGTGAATATTCATAGAATCATGGAATCATAGAATGTCATAGGCTGGAAGGGACCTTAGAGATCATCTAGTCCAACCTCACTGTTTTGGGCAGGGACGCCACCTCTCGACTAGACCAGGCAACACACGGGGACCTAGCGGGAATCGAACCCGCAACCTCGGTGTCGTCATTGTTGTCAGCACTGCGCTCAAACCACTGAGCTAACTGACATGCTAGTTTTGCCAGCTACTGCTTAGCTCCTCCTGAAAAGAATTTAGTCTTCATTCTTGCCTGTCATGAAGCTTAGTGCTTCAAAAGGGGGTCATGGTCTTTACATATTGTTTTATGTATACTAAACTACATCTATCAGTTATAGAATATCGCCTCTTTTCCTTTATCTCCTCCCTTTCACTTGCTTTCTGTACAACAATATGCAACACTTGAACGTAGTTTCTCATCACATCAAATACAGAAGCAACATTAACATTTTAGAAATTAACTTGTAGCTAAGACAACTGCAGTTTTCTGTTATGGTTAGACAATCAAAAAAACCACCTTTCCTTTTTATTGTTAAATGATACAAGATTCTTATTTTTTGACAAATATGTTTATGCAACAGCACAAGATGATTGCTAACTGCAATCTATTAAATTCATATCTCATTTTGTCATAAGATGAAATCAGTGACCTCTTGAAATATCTGCAAGTCACCTCATAAGAGGTATCAGCAAAAACATGAATTAAGAAATCTATTACTTAACTGATTCTTTAATTACTTTGGAAATCTATGAAAGAAAAAATCCTTCAGTTTTTGGCTACTTTCTCTATAATGGAAGAAAAATCAGTCATTAATGTACATTTAATCTCTGTTCTGCGTGGTTGTTGCCACGGCAACAGGCACCTTCTGTGTTATAAAAGGCCTCCGGGAGCACAGGGATCTCAGATCCTTTTGCTCCGAGCAAACGTAGGGA
>NW_009722080.1:0-5856 GCF_000703405.1 Apaloderma vittatum | reverse complement strand
AGGAAGAGCTTACTTGGCTTCATTCTGCTATTGGTCATTTTCTTACTGGTTACGGTTGCTACCAGACAGAAAAACACCACCAGAAGTGTGGGGACCCAAATGGCACTGCAGTGCAAGCAGGCTGCTGTGCAGGCTTCTGGCTGCAGGGAGCGCCTGAGCCTGTGCCTCCCAGAGACTGGAACTGACAGTGCCTGTGTGAAGGGTGGTCAGTTGAATGACCTTCTCTGCCTCGCGGCAGAGCTAAAGGGAGGAGTGGAGAGGTTAAGGAGTATCGGGGAGTGTAAAAGGGAGATAGACTGGTGGAGCCACTTGCTGATGCACACACAGCAAACTCCACATGCAGCAGGAGATCCCCTCCCCTCTGAGCATCAGGCCAAAGGAGGGGACCTAAAAGATGGGGGGAAATGGAAACAGGTCCCTGCTCAGAAAGGTAGACGAATCCCCACCCAGCCTCCCTCACCTGCCCAATTGCTCCTACAGAACAAATACTGGTCTCTGGAACATGAAAGCCAAGAAGATGATGAGACAGATGGAGCTGCACCCATTGGGCTGTCTAAGCTGAGTGAGTCAGGCCCATACATTAGGACTATTCTGACTTAGAAGGAAAGGAGGGTAACTGTTGTCAGAGATCCCATTGTGAGGAGAACAGAGAATCCCCTCTGCCTCCTGGATCCAGCCCACAGGGAAGTCTGTTGCCTCCCTGGAGCTCAGGTTAGGGATATCACCAGGAAACTCCCTGGTCTGGTACGCCCTGCTGATTATGACCTACTGCTGGTTGTGCAAGCTGTCAGCGATGAGATTGACCAAAGTATTCTAAAGAGGATAAAAAAGGACGTTAAGACACTAGGGTGACTGGCTGGAGGATCGAGGGGCACGAGTAGTGTTTTCTTAATCCTTTCAGTGGCGGGCAAGAATATTGGGAGGGACAGGAAAGCACATATAATTAACATATGGCTCAAAGGCTGGTGCCTCCAGCAACAGTTTGGGTTTTTTGATCATGGGGAAGTTTATGTGGCACCAGATATGAAAGCAGCAGGTGGAATGAGGCTGTCTCCAGGAGCGAAAAGAATTCTTGCTTTTGAGCTGACGGGACTGATTGAAAGGGCTTTAAAGTAGTTTCAGAGGGGTAAGGGGATAAAACCAGGCTTACTACAGATGAGCCAGGGGGAAGTACTTCAGTGTTACGGGTGAAAGCAATGGCCCAGCTCAAGTGCATTCACACCAATGCATGAGCAATGGTATAGGTGCTCCTCAATTAAGTCTCTAAAGTGTCTGTACATTGATGCAAGAAGCGTGGGGAATAAGCAGACCGAACTAGAAATCTGTGTGCAGTTGAAGAGCTATGATCTCATTGCAATTACAGAGATGTGGTGGGATAGCTCACATGACTGGAATGTGGTAATGGATGGCTACGTGCTTTTCAGGGAAGATAGACTGACAAGACGTGGTGGTGGACTTGCTCTCTATGTGAGTAAGCAACTGGAATGCATTGAGCTCAACTCAGTGGGAGAGTATGAGAGTGTTGAAAGCTTATGGTTAAGAATTAAGGAACATATAAACATGGGAGATATTGTTGTGGGTGTCTACTACAGATCGCCTAACCAAAACAAAGTTGTTGACAAAGCCTTCTACAGGCAGCTGGAAGTAGCCTCAAGATTACTTACCCTAGTGCTTATGGGCGACTTCAATCACCCTGATATTAACTGGAAGGATCACAAGGCCAAGCATAATCAGTCCAAAAAGATCCTGCAGTGTATTGATGATAGCTTTCTGCTGCAAGTAGTTGAAGAACCAACAAAAAGAGGTGCGATGCTGGACCTTGTGTTAACACACAAAGAAAGTGTGATCACAGATGTTAAAGTTGGAGGCAATCTTGGCTGTAGTGACCACAAAAATTAAAAAAAAAGGATAGTAAGCAAAATTTCTACCCTGAATTTCAAGAGGGTTAACTTTGTCCACTTCAGAGATATACTTACAAGTATCCCATGGGTCAGGATTCTAGAAGGTAGGGAGGCACAAGAGAGCTGGTCAACATTCAAACTCTACCTACACCAGGATCAAGATAAATGATGCCCTCAAAAAGAAAATCAAGTAGAGGAGGCAGGAGACCTGCATGGTTAGGCCAGTAGTTCCTGGAAAAATTCACATGGAAGAGGGAAATTTACAGTAAGTGGAAAAAGGGTCTGATTAATTGAAAGGATTATAGAAATGCAGCCAGAGTATGTAGAGAATCAAGAAGAAAGGCCAAGGCTCTCTTGGAATTTGTTCTGGCTAGGGAAGTGAAAGAAAACAATAAAAATTTCTTCAAATACATCAATGAGAAAAGGAAGAGTAGGGAAAAAGTGGGTCCATTGCTAAATGAGGCGGGAGATATGATCACAGAGGATGCAGAGATGGCAGAATTACTAAATGCCTTCTTTGCCTAAGTCTTTACTCCTAAGGCCAGACCCTAGGTATTTCAGTCACTGAAAGTAAGGAAGCAAAACTGGAGTGAGGATGACTCTCCACTAGTCAGTGAGGATTTGGTTAGGCAACTATTAGAAAAACTGAAAACACAATTCCGTGGGCCCCAACAGGGTACATCCATGTGTGCTGAGAAAGTTAGCTGATGTTGTGGCTGAGATGCTCTCCATCCTCTTTGAAAAATCATGGGGAGTGGGAGAGCTGCCTGAGGACTGAAGAAAAGCCAATATCACTCCAGTCTTCAAAAGGGGCAAGAAGGAGGACCCTGGCAACCACAGGCCAGTCAGCCTCACCTCCATCTCTGGGAAGATGGTGGAACAGCTCATTCTGTAGTCCATCTCTCATCAGTTGGAAGAAAAGGTTATCAGGAGTAGCCCGCATGGATTTATCAAGGGGAAATCTTGCCTGACTCATCTGATATGCTTCTACGAAGGTATGACCAAATGCATTGATGAAAGGAGAGCAGTGGATGTCATATACCTCGATTTCAATAAGGCTTTTGATACTAACCCCCATAATACTTTTGTAGGCAAATTCAAGACATGGGATAGATGATTGAACAGTGAGGTGGATTAAGAACTGGCTCAGCAACAGAGTTCAGAGGGTTGTGATTAGCAGCACAAAGTCAAGTTGGAGACCTGTGGCCAGTGGTGTTCCCCAGTGATCAATGCAGTTTTGTTCTATATCTTCATCAACGACCTGGACAAGGGGATAGAGTGTTATCAGCAAGTTTGCTGATAACACAGGACTGGTAGGGGTGGCTGACACACCAGAAGGCTGTGCCACTATTCAACGAGATCTGGGCAATCTAGAGAACTGGGCAAAGGTCAGCCTCATGAAGTTCAATAAGGGCAAGTGTAGAGTCCTGCATCTGGGGACAAATGACACCAGGCACCAGTACAGACTAAGGGACGTCCTTCTGGAAAGCAACCCCGTGGAGAGAGACCTTGGAGTCCCAGTGAACAGTAAGTTTTTCATGGGACAGCAACGTGCCCTTGTGGCCAAGATGGACAGTGGCATCCTGGGGTGCATTAAGAAAAGTGTGTCCAGCAGGTCTAGGGAAGTTCTCCTCCCTCTCTACTCTGCCCTGGTGAGACCATACCTGGAACATTGTGTCCAGTTTTGGGCTCCCTAATTTGAGAGACATAGAGACCTACTGGAAAGAGTCCAACGGAGTGCTATGAGGATGATTAAGGGACTTGAGCATCACTCCTATGAAGAGAGACTGAGAGTACTGGAGCTGTTTAGCCTTGAAAGGAGACAGCTGAGAGGGGACCTTATTAATGTGTATAAATATCTGAGGAGTGGGTGTAAAATGAAGAGGCTAATCTCTTTTTGGTGGTGCCCAGCAATAGTACAAGAAATAACGGATTTAAGTTATAACATAGGAAGTTCGACTTCAGCATAAGAAACCTCTTTTCTGTGAGGGTGACGGAGCTGGCACAGGCTGCTCAGAGAGGTTGTGGAGTCTCCTTCTTTGGAGAGTTTCAAAACCTGCCTGGACGCGTTCCTGTGTGGCTGCCCTAGGGGATCCTGCCCTGGCAACGGGGCTGGACTAGATGATCTTGTGAGGTCCCTTCCAACCCCTGACATTCTATGATTCTGTGAAAATAGACATTTTTCCTCAGATGTAAAAACACTTGGGTAATAGATTTCTTCCCTGTTTATGGCTCAGGCTCTCTCTGTAGCACCACCAGTCCTCAGAGGATTTTTGGAAATATGTATATATGTATGTGCACATACATATGCATATATTTAATCTCTGTCATATCATAGTCTTTCTGTAGACCTTCTTATGTCTTTCTTCCTCTCTGTGTGTCAGTGAAAAGGATCATTCTATGTGCATGACATTTGGCCTATTAGACAACATTGTTTCTTCTAAAAGAAGTGTTTGAAGGAAGAGTATCAACATATTTCAAAGGTAAAACCATGCAAAGGTGGCAACACTTACTAAACGCCTAATGGATAATGAATAGTTAGGCACTAGTCTTCAGTCACCTATTACCATGCTTAACATTTTTGTATGAAGATCAGTGCTAGTACACTATTTCAATTCATATTATCAGTAGCACATAAACATTCTTGTTTTCTTAATATTTTATCTTAGATTATCATACAGAATTTTAAAGTCATGTTGTACCTGGGATCATTTGAGGACTTAACACTAATATTTTTAGAGTCTATAAACAGAAATATTTTGGATAATCCAATTGCTTAATACAACATTTTGCATTTTGGTGCTGTAGATGAGAGGTTTTTTTCAGACTCTAAAAGAATTTTCCATATAATTAGACACTTCCAGCAGATGTTTATTTAGTTCTGGGAGTTGCTGGCTTCAGTATTATGTTGTGCTCATGCTGTTTTTTCTATTCCTTCAAATTTCTAGTATAGCAAAATAAATAAGTAATTCTTTCCAACATGGACAAAGTGATTGAGTGCACACTCAAAAACTTTTCTGACAACTCCAAGCTCTGTGGTGCGATTGACATGCTGGAAAGAAGGGAACTTCACTGCCATCCAGAGGGAACTTGAGAGGCTTGAGAAGTGGGCCTGTGCAAACTTCATAAAGTTCAGCAAGGCCAGCTGCTGGTAGGAGAACAGATTGAGAGCAGCTGTGTAGAGAAGAACTTAGGAGTGTTTGTTGGTGAGAAAGTCAACATAACCTGGCAATGTGTGTCTGCAGTGCAGAAGACCAACCATACCCTGGCCTGCATCAAAAGAAGCATCACTTTCTTCTCAAGGAATGTGGTTCTGTACCCCTCTGTTCTGCTGTGGTGAGACCCCACCTGCAGTACTGTGGTCAGCTCTTGGGCCTCCAACATAAAAAGGAGATGAACAAGGGAGCCACATCTGTCCTGTGCCTTTTGGCATATGTGCAGTGGGATTCAGGTTTATACTGGAACTCCTAGATCTTGGGCCAGTAATAATATTAAACCAGTGCTTTTTGGTAGTACTCCATACACTCCGAGTTCTGAGCCACGCTGTCTAGAAGGGCTATGGCATCCTGGGCTGCATCAAGAGAAGCGTGGCCAGAAGGTGGAGGGAAGTGATTCTCCCCACCTGCTCTGCTGTGGTGAGACCCCACCTGCAGTACTGTGGTCAGCTCTTGGGCCTCCAACATAAAAAGGAGATGAACCTGTTGAAGAAAATGGAGAGGAGGGTCATAAATATATTCAGGGACCTGGAATATGTCCCTTGCAAGAGCAGGCTGAGAGAATTGGAGCTGTTCAGCCTGGAGAAGAGAAGGCTCCAGGGAGACCTTGTAGCAGCCTTCCAGAACCTGAAGGGGGTCTACAGGTAAGCTGGGGGGTACTCTTCATCAAACAGTGTAGTGATAGGAAAAGCAATAATGGTTTCATAGAATCATCTAGTTCAACCTCCCTGTCATGAGCA
>NW_009722079.1:65314-91265 GCF_000703405.1 Apaloderma vittatum | reverse complement strand
AGACGTAAGGCTGACTGGCCTATAGTTCCCCACGTCCTTGGTCTCTTTTTTAAATATGGGGGTTATGTTTGCCATTTTCCAGTCTGTGAGAACCTCACCAGACTGCCAGGACTTCTCAAATACGATGGCCACTGGCCTAGCAACTTCAGCTGCCAGTTCCTTCAGGACCCATGGATGTATCTCATCAGGTCCCATGGACTTGTGCACCTTCAGGCTCTCTAGGTGTCTGATTTCCAGTCATTTCAGTGAAGTGTTGATACTTAAGAAAAAAAAAAAACCTTTCTCTTGCCTGTGAAAGAGTTTGCAAAAGAAATTTTGCAAAAGTGCATACCACAAGAATTACACAATCTCTGTATATGCTGGCATTTATTCCCATATCAATTCAGAGACAAACTTTTTAAACTGAAAGAGCCTCTGATGCAGCCACTAAAAGAAAAAAAATAATCCTAGCTTACTAATAACCACACACATAATAAAACCTGCCACTGTCATGTCCCAGGTGTGGGCAAAACTTTTCCTTCTCTGGCCCACCAGAACAGAAGAGAACTTATTGTATGAGGTAGGCACAGTGATTAGTCAAGAGAGCAACAGAGACTTTGCCTTTTTGTTCTAGAATATTTATGCAGAAAGAAGCTCTGGGACTGATGATTTGACACAGCAGCAACGATTAACTAGTTAACTAGTAAATTGTTCAGGCTGGCAGAGCAGTTCTGTAAAGTGTTATTATCCCAGAGGAACATCTGATGATGCAGATATGAGGTTTAAGTGTGTTGTGCTTGCAAGTGTGCTTTGTTTTTTTTGTGGGGTTTTGTGGTGGCATGGTTCTACTGCAGTAACTCACTGAAGCATCAGTCAGAATTGGCTTTTTGCTACATTTGTTTCTGGGATGCTTTGCCCCGCAGTGTGGTGGTTAACAGGTTTAAACTGATTCTAGCCACTTTGATTTTCAGCTTCAGGTGTATCTACTCAACTGTGATGTAAAGGAGATGCTCAAGAGGTTGACTAGGCCAATGGCTCGTACATTTTTATCTACTTTTTGGGATTTCCCATCTCTCATACATATTGCAGTGGAGATAAAAGGCATAAATTTCCCTTGAGGAGTAGAGCAACAGAACTCCAGCTGTCAGTGAGAGCTTATTGTACTTAAGAAACCTGGGACGTTTATTGCATCTATACACTGCGTCTATGTATAGGTAGCAGGAATCCTTTACAGTCCACACTTTAAGTACTGTCTGAAATATCCTCTTATGTTGGCAGGATCTGAAAATAAATAAGAACTTGGCATTTATTATATATGGAACAGTGTCCTTTCCTGACATTTCTTCTAAAAGTAGTGTCATTTAAATATGAGTAATAAAGTTAGTTTAATCAAAACCAACTCATCTTCTCCCCCCTTTCAATAAAAAGGAAATTGGCTTTCGTGCTTCGGTGGCCAGAAGAGTTCCAAATGCACATAACCTGGATCATAAAAAGGAAATACAGCAGTAAGTATTTCTCCTTCTCTCTCACTAATAAATGTGTATAGATTACCTCCCCTCCTCTCCTCTTCCGAGTTAAATTAGTTTATCCCTGCGCAAAGCATATTTAGTTTTATGATTTGCCATTTGGTTTGAGTACTTTTATTGCTTTCATTAGTTTTGATTTTTAACTGATGCATGTCTATACAGTTAAACATGTATGAGACACTGAGACTGTTCCAAAGTGTTGGATCTTTCCCGAATATCCCGAAGCTGTGTGCAAGCACAGTACTAATACCCCAAGCCCTGCACTTTTGGCCTGGGTACTGCAGGGTGTATGACAACCAGGGATTTACAGCTTCTGCTTTGCAGGTGGAGGAAATCTTTCTTGTGCAGCCTACTGTTTGGTATCCCTGTCTTAATCCTAATGATTTATATGCTAATACCCAATGGTGGGCACCACGGGTCTATGGTGCTGGAACAGAACCTCATTCCTGGATTATCCATTTTAAATCTTCTCTTCTTTGTCCTGTGCACTTTTGTTCAGGTATGTTCACAGTACTTCCTTGGGATTTACTTTCTATTCATCTCCCATTTATGTAATCGGATGTGATAAAGAGAGGAGACTGGAAAGTTGTAGTGAATTGGGCCTGCCCTCTTGTCTGTGCCACCTACACAGAATGAAGTGGCACTTTTCTGCAAGTTACCCATCCTGTAATTGCTGATGCAACTTAGTCCTGCCAAAGCTGTGTCAGATAGTTTTCCAAGTGGGGCAGCTAGTGTTAAAATGAAGAAATACCTGATCAGCTGCAAACTAATTGGATAGCTGTAGGTAAACCCTTTCAACTTCTGTGCCTTGTTCGCTCGTTTATTGCTGAGGAAAAGGATGATATTTAGCTGTCAGAGTTGTTCTGAGGACAAGGAAGGGCAAGTGAGAGGATGACAGTTGAGTCAGCCTCCTGGTAGACCACTCCACTGAAGTTAGATCAATGTGAAATTTGCACGGGACAGCAATGCTTTCCCTTATCTACTACATGTTTAAAATTCTGCTATGGGCAGTATTATGTACTCTTTGCTTTCACTGCTGTGATCTTAATACGAGTCTCTCCATGCTTCCACTGACAGTTTCTGGGTGGATGGTATTTTTATGTACAAGCTTACAAATCGCTGAAGCACAAGACGGCCAACATGGATGTGCTCATCGTCCTGGCCACGACGATCGCTTATGTGTATTCCTGTGTGATCCTGTTGGTAGCGATAATTGAAAAGGCAGAGAAAAGCCCCGTCACTTTCTTTGACACTCCTCCGATGCTGTTCGTGTTCATTGCCCTTGGGAGGTGGCTGGAACACATAGCAAAGGTAACTCATCTTCACGCCAATTCTTTTACCTTTATGATGAGATTAGAATTAAATTATTCGGAGGGATTTTGAGCCAGATGTTTCTGATGTAGCCTATATTATACAAGGTCATTTAGAGTTTGTTAAGTACACATCAGCATTTATATATCTCAATATATCTTAAATGTTCATCTTCTGTTTCTTAGAGTAAGACGTCCGAAGCTCTTGCTAAACTTATATCTCTTCAAGCCACAGAAGCCACTGTGGTGACTCTTGGACCTGACCACTCTATCATCAGGTATATATTTATCAACCAAAACACCTTCAGCCTGCCTGGGTGCACAGACTAGGCTTAATGCAGTTAGTGTGAAAGCATTATTGTTATTGTTGTTATTGTTGTTATTATTATTATTATTATTATTATTTTTAACTGATGATGTAAATAACCTGTCTGTTCTATTTGTGTCTTTTGCAGAGAGGAGCAGGTAGCTGTTGAATTGGTTCAAAGGGGTGATATTGTAAAGGTTGTTCCTGGTGGAAAGTTCCCAGTGGATGGGAAGGTCATCGAAGGCAGTTCTATGGCAGATGAGTCTCTCATTACTGGTAATTTCCCTTACTCTTATGCAAAGAAGTGGAAATCTTCTAGAACTCTTTCTTACAAGACAAGAGAGCAGACTCAACCCAAAACCTGCTTTTTGAATAAACTGCTACCCTCATGGATGCTGTGCCTAGCCTTCATGAGCTTGAATCCAAATCCCACGATTGCAAACGCCCTAAAAAGATGAAGAATTTCCACTTAGTTTGGTCACTTTTATTAATGTACTGATGGGATGGGTAGATCCTAAACACAGTTGTCATTCCAGAATGCTGGTGGGAGCTCCCCCTGGAATGTATTTGCAGAGATGATATCTTCGCAGAAATAACTTCTGAAGGGTGATAAGGAAATATTGCTGAGATGTTGGGGTGTGTATGCATGGGCACCGAACAGGGTTTCTCACAGGAGTCGTCCAGTGAGCAAGAGGATAAAAAGCCTCACAACTTGATGCTTATTAAGGATTCTGGAGATTTTTCACAGCTTCTGAAATTTTAATTTTATTCTGTAAATATAATAAGGATTTACTGCATTGTGCAATTCTCGTAAATAAGGTAAAGGATATAAAAACTTTATATTGGCATTGGCTTACTTGTTTTAGTTATGTATTTCCTTTGCTTGGGGAACAGGACCACCCTTAATTTAAAAGAACCAATCATTATCACTGACCTTACAAACAGAAAATCAAGATTTTTATAGAGCTAGCGTTCTTGGAGAAGAATATGTGAGTGTGGGAATAGAAGCTTTGCCTAGTCTTTGAAAACTGAGGGTGGTGGATATAAAGACAGGTTGCTCAAACTCCCATGGCTATGCAAAGGGTTAATCTGAGAAATTCCTAGAAGTTCCTTTCACAACCAACTTGCTCCTGACCCTTTTGAGGGATGGCATACTGGAGTCAAGACCAAAGAAACAGCATTTGCTTTGAAACTAAACCTAGAAAAAGGGTTACATAAATATGACACCACATACGCATGTCTTCACCTTCACTAGTCAGAGATATATAATACGTGATTTCTGGTCATTATTGCTTAGCATACTGATTTTGCTAGCATACGATGAGCTGTATGTTAATGGACTAGATTCACTGTTATTATTCTTACTTTTTCTTTCCAGGGGAAGCTATGCCAGTCACTAAAAAACCTGGGAGCACAGTGATTGCTGGTTCTATAAATGCACATGGCTCAGTTCTGGTTAATGCAACTCATGTTGGTAATGATACCACTCTGGCACAAATTGTGAAATTGGTGGAGGAAGCTCAAATGTCAAAGGTAAAAGTAATAGAAAAGAAAACCTTATTCACAGATTTTGATTAAATAAGAAAAATATCCAATATTTTGATATAATTACTTTTCCAGCAAATTGTGTGTTTTTTCCAGACCTCAGTAAAGAATCAGATGAAGACTGCTAGATATTTTCATGGATGCTGTGCATTTTTGTGTTTTGACCATCAACATGCAAATACCTGTTCTTTTTTTATAGGCACCTATCCAGCAACTGGCAGATAAGTTTAGTGGATACTTTGTTCCATTTATCATCATCATTTCAACAGTGACGTTGGTAGTATGGATCACAATTGGTTTTATAGATTTTGATGTTATTCAGAAATATTTTCCTGTAAGTAATTTCATTAAGAGCTCAAGTATGGTGTTAGGATATCTTCCAGTATAATTAACATATCTTCTGTGTGTAGAGTTTGATGTTGCAACCTGCCAAATATTTTTGTACAATGAGGTGTTTTCTACACAGAGCAGATAATTGCACCAATTAATATCTATCTGCAGGTATAAATATACCTTTGCATCTACCCCTTAGTTCTGGATAGGATTCCTACAAACTGAAATTATCGGCAGTCTTTCTGGACTAAACATGATCTATAGCTGCATTGCAAGGACCTGAGCCACTCCTATCATGCCTGGATTTTTTTTTGGACGTCCTTATTCCTGATGGCAAATAGTAATTTTTGCTTTATAAAAGAGATGAACTTTTGTTACTTTTTAGGATGTGTATTTGCGCCACTCAAGCAACTGTGGGTTCCATGTACCTGGAAATAGGGTTCTCCTTCGCTAAGTGTAAAGGAAATGCTAACAAGACATATTGTCATCCTGGAGCCTGAGAGCAGAGTCAAGCAATTTTGTGCTTGAGCAGCCAAAACCCCCATAAAATAGTCATAAACAATTCATAACATTGATTGTTCTCTGCTATTACAGTAACAATAATAGATTGCTCTCCTTTACTGGAGGTCTCCTGGTAAATGTGTTTTTTTGAAATGACTATGATGGATGGTAAGTTGATGTTACCTTCTATCAGCAACATATCTCTTTTTTCTTTTTTTTTTCCTCCCTCTCTTCCCTCTTTTTGTAGAATCACACCAAGCACGTTTCAAAAGCTGAATTAATACTGAGGTTTGCATTTCAAACCTCAATCACTGTTCTGAGCATCGCATGCCCCTGTTCTTTAGGCTTGGCTACTCCCACAGCTGTGATGGTGGGCACAGGAGTTGCTGCCCAGAATGGTATTCTTATCAAAGGTGGAAAACCCCTGGAAATGGCACACAAGGTTAGTAGTTCATTCTGTAGTTCATTCACTTACCCAGCTGTTGCTACATGAAATATAATTTCCTGGGATATCCTGCTGGTCCAGAGAAAGATTGCAGAATCATGTTTGGGTTTTTTTTTTTCCTGTTGGTTGCTGCTCATTAAGGTAAAGACGACCAGTCTGACCTTCTTTCTTCCAAGCAGTCACAGAAAGGTGTTGAGACTCAACAGTTCCTGCAATCTCATGCCAGTGAGGCTGCTAATATTATGCATGACCTCAGAGGTTTCTGACTTTGGTGCTCTCTTTACTTCTCCTGCAAATCAGCCCAATAATATAGTGATTTCCTTCTTTCCTCAGAGCTGTTGTGAAATGTATATTGTTCATGATCAGTAGTTTAAAATGTAGGATGTAAGAGAAAGACAGAATGATTTAAAGTTGTTTTAGTTTCTAGGAAAAAAGACAGAAGGTGGTTGAAAAAGTCCGTCAAAGACAGAACACTGATGAAAAGAGGAGGAGGATATTGAAAGAGAAAGAGGCTTGACATGTTCACAGCCAGTAAAAAGAATATGAGTTTAAGCCATGCTATAGTAGACTGGATTAGACATATACAGAACTTTTTAAGGGAAAAGGATGGAAAGAGTAAATTAATCAGACTGATAATTCTTGTTCTTGCTGGGCTTTATAAAGCATAGACCAGAAGTTTTTCCAAGGCTCTGCAAAAGACAAAAAAAACCCCTGCTAATTAGTGTCAGGACTTTTAATCTTTCAAATACAAGTGAGGCTAGGATCAGGGCTTGGAAAATTACGTGACCTGTTGGATTCTGCAAGGTTGGTGTGTAGGAATAGCAAGGAATGGAAATAGTGCCTACTTTGTTGGGGTTTTTTGGTTCTTGTGCTTGTTGTGCTATGTTTTATTTTCAGGACTAGAACTGACTTTAGCTTTGAGTTTCACCGTGTGTGAGGCAGCAGTTTTTGGTTCATTCTCAATTCCTGAAGACCCATGGGGCTGGCTAACAAGTGATTGCTGAGTTTGGTGAATAGCATGAGGCTGGGTTTGGTTAGGTTGTTGTTTCTGGAACTTGTTGCAGCTTCTTGCACACTTGCCACCTGCTCTATCACCACATAATTTCCTGAGTCCTCTTTTCTTAGTGCTATTGGGGATTGTTTAGAACGGCATTTGTAAAAGCCCTCCTTGCATTTTATACGTTGTGGTAAAAGTGATTAAGGTGTCATCATGTGAATCCTGCAGGTGAGTACATACATGCACCCACAAAGGACAGTACAAGTCCGACAATGACTCTGTTGTCCGAGATCCTGACAGAGGTACAGAACGATGTTGTAGCTTCAGTGAAATCACTGTACGGGGAATGAATAAAAAAGCATGAGGAGACCTGCTGTACAGGTATTTCAAGGTACATACAGGTATCCCTGCTTTTGTAGGTTTATTCTGTCTTGGTGTGGATACAGTCAACTGATTATTAAGATTTTGCCTGTATTTATGTGCCTAAAGTGTATGAGCATCCCTACGCTCTTGGGCTTAGGCAGTAACATGGTTTTATTTCTTGTAGATCAAGACTGTGATGTTTGATAAAACTGGTACCATCACCTGTGGAGCTCCTAAAGTCATGAGGGTGCTTTTGCTGGGGGACACAGCTGTGCTCTCTCTGAAGAAGGTCCTGGTGGTGGTTGGCACAGCAGAAGCCAGCAGCGAGCATCCTTTAGCAGTGGCAGTCACTAAATATTGCAAAGAGGTACTTAACCCTCCTGTTTCATCTGAGGCCTGAAGGGATTTGTGCACATGCAGCAACGTTGTACAAAATGAGCAAGTTCCAGAGGGACAGACCTGCCTGTAAAGTAACCTGACTGTAGTCATTTCTGTTAGTCACTTGCTTATCTGAATAGATTAGGCAAAAACCTTTAAAACCTGAATATTAAATTGTGATATTTGTGAGTTTCACAAATGCATTAATAGATTACTCAAGTCTTTGCAAATTTTGCAAATCCTCAAAGGTAATTTATATATTGCTTGTGTTCATCAAGTGTTTCAGGAAGAATGAAAGTACAAATAGTAATCAAAATAGGAAGCATGGTTTAAATAAATTTCTTTCTGCTAAGACAAGTCTTTAATTGATTTATGGAAAAATTAGTTGGCAAGAATGTATCAAACTTATTAGTGATAGATCTTGCAGTGGTAAAATTAAGAAATTAAGCTATAAATTTAGAAGGAAAAAGAGTGTATAGGTAGTAAGTCAGTAGCCTCTCTCATATTTTACATTTTCAATTTTCAAATTTGCCTTAGTACTCCAACACATCTGCATTCATGCCATGCACCAGTTATTACTGGATCACAGGTTATATGAACTGCAATGCTATTCTGTTTGCTAATAGTCTCACCACCTGCTTTATCACTCCTGTGTAAGAACGTCACTGAAAGGTATATGGAATTCCAACTTCCAGAGACAACCCAGAATAATTTGTTTATAAATGAGTATTTTCTCCATTCTTTTTGTAACCAGGGTCCTGGTAATCCCTTTTTTTCATCTTGAAGGTACTCACTGGCTTCTTTCTCTAGCTCAACAGAAAGATAGAGTTTCCTTATCATTCAGACAGATCACTGCAGGAATTAAATACAGCTTTTCACTGATCTTTTACATACATATAAAAAACCTGATCCTACCCCATTAGTTGTCTGTGAGGTTAATCTTTTCAGAAGCTGTATGGCTTAGAATCCTAGAATGCATTGGACTGGAATGGACTTTTAAAGGTCATCTAGTCCACCCCCCCTGCAGTGATCAGGGACATCTTTCACTAGATCAAGTTGCTCAGAGCCCCATCAAGCCTGACCTTGAATGTCTCCTGGGATGAGACCTCCACCACCTCTCTGGGCAACCTGTGCCAGTGTTTCACAACCTTCATTGTAAAGAACTTCTTCATGATGTCCAATCTAAATCTGCCCTGCCCTAGTTTAAAACCATTGCCCCTTTGTCCTATCGCTGCACACCCTTGTAAGCAGTCCCTCCTCAGCTTTCCTCTAGCCCTCTTCAGGTACTGAAAGGCTGCTATAAGGTCTCCCCAGAGCTTTACTGTTATAGTGTATGTCTTTAGTTCTTAATCTTGGCTGAGGTCATGGTTGTAACTGCTTTGTGCTTGGATTACCAGAAGTTGCTGTCCTTTATGGTTTGCTCATGCTAGAGCTGAGACCTGAGTATGATCTGGATGGCTGCCCCTTTCTAGAAATCTAAAACCACAGCGTGTCCAGAACATCCTTTCTTTGAGTTCTGCACTACTGATACTCCATGCTGCTTTTCAGTCAGTCGTTCATTGTTAAGAGGAGGAATGAGGCCTCTTTTTGGCAGGAGTTATCTAAGATTTGTACCCCACACGGGCAGCAGAGACTGATGACGACCTCTCTTACATCCACAGGAACTTGGCACTCAGAGTCTGGGATACTGCACTGACTTCCAGGCAGTCCCAGGCTGTGGCATCAGCTGCAAAGTTGGAGGTGTTGAGGCCATCCTGGACACAGACGAGGAGGATCTCGATAAGCTGGATGCTAACAGGAGCGGGGAAGGCACTGCTCCTCTGGGAGATAATGCGCTGATCACGCTCCCAGAATCACAGGGTAAGTCTACCCCCGCAGGTGACCACCAATTGCGATGTGAGAGCTAATGAATGAGCAGTGCTGACCACTGTAAAGGAATCCTATCAGACTAGGAACAACAGAAGGGTGGATTTATGGTAGAGCAAGGCAAAGAACATGAGGGACAAAAATGCAGCTTTAGGGAAAATGGAAGTTCTCTCTTTCCCCTACCCTCAATCTCTCTGCAATGCAGAAATCTAAATAAGAATATAGATGCTACAGTGATAGATGACTCAAAAAGCCCATACAATATATAAATTTGGATAATAGAATGGTCCACCAGAGAGCAAAGTTTGCCAATTAACATTATCTTCCCATTTAAAGCAGTTGCCTTTAACATATATTATCTTATTGCAACCTTTTATATCCTACCCTTTAGTTCCATATTAACTTGAACCTTTTGTTTTCTGATTATATATCTCTCAAGGTACAAAATTAAAATAAAATAATTATAATCTATTCAGTAGAAGCTGCAAACTGAGTTTCAGTGCCTGATGTTTTTGATTAGGGTGATACATCTGCTTTTGTTTCAGGCTCTATGGAAGTCACTTTGCTCTTTTGTAGTGTTTGTTGGAAAGAAAGAAAAAGTATCTAAAACCTTCCTTAGAAGCTCGTAAGTTCTCTTTAGAAGGCTGTGGCTCTCCTGACCTTTTTGAGAAAGCTATTAGAAGAGTTAAATAAGAACTTTAAAATAATCAGAACTGTGCCATTTGTGAACAGTGTTAATGTAACATTTTCTCACCTGCTTCATATGTCTCTTGTGAAGTTGGCTTGAATTCATAATGAGATGTTCCACATACTGTTTCATTATTTGTTAGAGCAAGACTACTTTTTTCTTACCAGCAATAGCCTTTTTATTTGAAAGAAGTCATTAGTTGTGAGAACAAAGCAGCATGGCATTTATGAAATGTGCATACTGCAGTTATTCAGAAAAACAATGCCAACTGGCAAAGGCAAATGCAGGTGAATACTTCCATTAAATTCATGATGCAATTCTGTGTGTAAACAGGCACAGAATGAGTCTTGAAGCTGAAAAGTTTTATGAGGCTGTTTTCAAATAGTGCCTATGCATTTCTGTCAGGCCATGGCAGCAGCAGGTCAACAAGACTAATTCTATTTATGTCTTGCCAGTCCAGAGCACATATGCAAAAAATAAAATTAGGAAAACCTCTTCCAAATATCTTACTATGGCTAATGCAGCCTGAAATTGTCATCCTCAGACATCCACAGATTGTTTTCACTGTTTCTGAGTTTCTCTTTTTTCTTTTTTGTCTATGCACAAAGGTTCGTCACCTTCTCACACATACTCGGTGTTGATTGGAAATCGTGAGTGGATGCGACGCAATGGCTTGCATATTGCAAATGATGTAAATGATGCGATGACAGACCATGAAATGAAGGGACAGACAGCCATACTAGTGGCTATAGATGGTAACTGCTCTTCTTTGGAGTGACTTAACAAATACCAGTTGATCCTACCATAGAACGGATAAAAGCAAATTCTAGAGTAATTGATCAGCGGCCTAGCATCAAGACACTACTCTTTTTTTAGTGCAGAACTGCTTGTGAAATGCAAAGTATCAAGTTGCTCTTAAAAGAAGCTTTCACCTTAGAACAGTGTTTATAAGATTTTGTTGGGTAGTTTTCAATTTAAGCATCAATTTCTGAGCCTCCTGTTGTCTAGGACTGTTGCTCAGAAAAGCAGTGCCAATGCAGGGCATTTCTCCTCCTGACTTTACATCACTTAAGGATCACAGGCCAAGCTATTGCATCACTGATTTCCAAACGTTTCGTGAAAAAGCATGATGATTCATTAGATCATTCAAATATAATAGATTACACTAAATGAGTTTTGCTAGAGGGGTTCCATTCTGTGTTATGCAGAAAGAAATCCCAGACAACACATTAATATGAGAAACTGTTGTAATGGTGATGGATTGCCAGTGCATCTGTGATCTTGAAATGGAGCCTCTGATTCAGTTACTGAATAAATATTCTTGTTGTTCCGAGAGAGCAATTTTGAGAGGCATTTGGATGTCTCAGCCTGGGCTCCATCAAGAGTTCGACAAGATCAAGTGCTCTTAGCATGGAGATAAGGGCCCTGATGTACAGCTGGTGTTCCTGTCACTGCTAGTGATAGCAAATAGACATACAAGGATGCAAAATCTATTTAAGCCCTTAATTTTGAAAGGTAACAGGCAGTGATAAACCGATGTCTGATTTTTGTAAGTCATGTGAAGAAAACACAGATGCACCTTTGAGCCAATGTGTTGGAAGGCAGGTACACACAATTAATTGTAGCAGCAATCCAACTCTGAAAAAATAGGGCACATAGAATCATAGAATCACATAAAACTGGACATTCTATATGCCTCCTCCTGAAGGAATGTCTGAGTAAAAACACCAAAACTTCCTCTGGCCCACTATTGTATTTGTAGATATAAAATCTAGGCAAGTTTAAAAACTACCCTCTTCTTCTTCCCTTCCTCTTGGTGCTTAAATATCGAAAGTGTTTGTTGCTTGATCTGAAACAGGTAAATGAGAAAAGTGTGTGTGTATAAGAAAGAGACCATAATTTAGAAAACTGAAGACAATTGTTCAGGTTTATGAGTGTCGATATTGACCAGAACGTGTTATTTCTAAAGCCTCCACAGTGTGCTGAAAGGAAGGTCCTGTACTATTGTTGCCACTTTGCCTCCCACAGCTCTCTCTTACAGATGGTGTTTCTTCATGCAGGTATGTTGTGTGGGATGATTGCAATAGCAGACACTGTCAAGCAGGAGGCAGCCCTTGCTGTGCACACGCTGAAAAACATGGGAATAGATGTGGTGCTGATAACGGGGGACAACAGAAAAACAGCAAAAGCCATCGCTACTCAGGTATATGCTGTTTCCATGTTTCCATAAAATATACGATGAAGTTCTAAAACTCTGCTTACACAGGTGAATTCAGAGCAGGAAATCAGAATTTCCCTGGGTACATTAAATAAAGACTAACTTTTCTTGAATTGGACTGAAAATTAGGTCAGGTCCTATGGCCAGTGGCTGCACTAGGATCCCGCTGAAGGCAAGCAGTCAGTACTTCTCCAGAGATACGCTTTCTTCCATTACTTAGTCTGAATTGAAGCCTCCTGCTTCTCTTCACCGAAGGGCAACCGTGTTTGATTAGTGACAAGGAAAGGTTCCTTCAAGGTCTAGTCCTGTTCCCAGCAAGTGAAGTGGGAATTTGGCCTTATCTTTAAGGGTAACAGAGTAATAATGGTAACAATTATTGTTAAGAAACATAGCAGTCTAAAAGAGGTTGGGTTTTTGTGAAATTTCCTTCATTTCAGACTATAAATGTTTATTATTGTCACTCTAATTTGCTACATTGCCACCCTCTCCATCCTCGTTTCCCTCTTTCCTTTTGCATCAGTCTACTTCTAATCTGCCCTATGCCACCTTGATTTCCTCAGGTATCCCACCACACAGCTAACTCAGCCAGCACTGCAGTAGGCAAGTTCTTGTATGTTGTGAGGTTTGTTTTTTTTCTCAATGTGATGCTTTAATCCTTCTGCTATTTTGAGTAATGCCTTGGCTTTTGTGTTCAGTTGTGTTAAAGCACTTTCCACCCCACCTTTCTTTATTAAGAAGTCTTTCAGAAACAAGCTGTGGTTTACAGTTCCAGGCACTCAAGTGAATTTTTCGAACAAGCTTAGTCTGTGACAACTACATTTTTGTTGAATTTTTGGTGCTTACTTCCTTTTTGACGGAAAAATGGTAAGCCAGTCATAACATTTTTTTAAAATGTTACTTTTTGAAAGGTTAGATAGCATCTACCTTTTGTAGTGAAAAGCTGATCTCTGCCTGGTGAAGCAGCTAAACCAGGGCTGTTATCCCAGCCCTCTTCAGTACATGCACCTGTTCTTCAAATACAGCACAAATCCATTGGCAGCAACTCCATATGAGTTGAGATGTTGATGAGTACAAGCGTTTAGCAGGCCATCTCTTTATTTTCATAATTTCCCTGAGACTTGCACATACTTGGCATTTCTGTGTTTCCCCTGGTGTCACTGCCTGATTGCACGTGGTTCCTGTGTTGCATTTCACTGAAACCTTTACTGGTCCACCAATCAGCAGGATTGCTGAAAACTGGCTTTTCTTTCAAGGCAGCAGAGTTTTCAACAGCCCTGCAGGGCATGACCTTAAGGGCTGAGCTTCATTTGCCAGCATCTTAGCAGTATAGATGGAGAGGTCTGTAGTCAGCCCCTTTCTTATGCCAAAGGCATGTTGCTCTTCAGCTTTCTGTGTAGCCTGCAAGCCTTGCCTCCACTGGAATCAGTTTGGTTGACATTCCTTTGCGTCCCCTTTACCCAGCACAGCAAATGGATCTTCCTTTCAGCATGAAGCATGTCACCAACTGGGTGTGTTTCTTTCTCTGTATGTAGGTTGGGATCAAAAAAGTCTTTGCTGAGGTTCTTCCTTCTCACAAGGTTGCAAAGGTCCAGGAGCTCCAAAATGGGAGGAGGAAAGTTGCAATGGTTGGCGACGGAGTCAATGATTCACCTGCACTAGCCAGGGCTGACGTTGGAATTGCAATTGGAACGGGCACTGATGTTGCCATTGAAGCAGCAGATGTTGTTCTTATCCGAGTGAGCACTACAGTTTTGACCTGTCCTCTTTTATCACTGACACTCCTCTTTTTGGTTTGGTATCCTGAAGACCACACGTTGAAAACTTGCAATGCTCTTCTGTCTTGCAGAATGACTTGCTGGACGTCGTTGCCAGTATTCACTTATCAAAGAGAACAGTTCGAAGAATACGAATAAATCTGATTCTTGCCTTAATTTATAATCTTCTTGGAATACCCATAGCTGCAGGTATGTGACTGCCAAAGCTCAGTTTGTCAAAGACAGCAGCACAGTTGAACTCTGTGATGCATCTCACAGGATTTCCGGCTCAAGGAACTAGAGTTTCTTAGAGTATTTAAAGCTTGGCAGAAGGAGAACAAAATAAATGCATTCTTTTCTTTTTCCATGTTGTAGAAAAAAATCTTTGTTCTCCATATTTCAAAATCTTAGAAATAAATTCTTACATGATGAAATTAAAACCATGCTCTTATTTCACACAGCACTACTTGGGGATTAGCTTCTGTATGTTCAAACGCAGCTCCAATCAGATACCATCCCACTTCTGGGTGCTCTCTCTTTTATTCATCCTGAATCACACATTTTCTGTCCTACTACTTGCATCCTCTCTGCTTCTGTCAGACATCTTCTCATGCTCCAAATTCCTCCTTAAAACTTATTTCAAGCATTCCTCTTTTTTGGGGGGAGTAACTTCTTCCACCTTTCCCTGGACTAGTGCCTTGTCTTTCGGTTGGTTTTGCTTTATTTCATACGTGCAGAATAGCTGGAAGGAACAGTCTTACCTTGTGGCCGCAGTCTTGTAGCTGAATTGGTGCAAAGGTCCTCCCTTGCAGCAGAAGGGATATGTTTAAAAATAAGTGAGTAAATATATATCAATCCAATTGTGTTTATGGAGGTATCAGCAAGTCATGGTGTAGAACGTGTTCTGTGATAGGCGTTGGGACAGGTGGCTCTGGCTCATGTTGGTATGTTTTCTTGCTAGGTGTGTTCATGCCGGTTGGCCTCGTGCTCCAGCCTTGGATGGGATCAGCTGCAATGGCAGCTTCTTCTGTGTCTGTCGTGCTGTCTTCCCTGCAGCTGAAATGGCAAGTTGTCTTACACTATCACTTGGTGAACCATAGGCAATGTGGCTGCTGGGACCCAAGGGAGACATTACTGGGCTTTGTGTACATAAAAGTACCTGACAGTCCTTTGGCTTAGGGTTGTTCTGTCTAATCTTTGACTCTAAAAAAGACAGATGTCGCTATTATGAATGCACCTGGACTAAGACAGTACTGAGCATTCTTTTACTAGCATCTAAAAGTGTGACTGGACGCCATCTGGGCATCTGGGTTGGAGATCTACTTCAATACCAAGTGAGATAATGATCAAGTTTGGTTTTGCTGTGAATACCAAGTGAACAAATAACTCAAAAGGTAGTTCTCTGTAATGCAGCAGTAGATGTTTTCTAAAAGATTTGTACCTGGTTTTATTTTTTTTGTCTATTTAATTTACTCAGAGAGAGGTAAAGAAGCAGTGTATTTATTCTTTTGCATCTTTCTACAGATAAAGTATCTTCCTTGATTTTTTTTTAGAAGCAAGCCAATTTCTGACCTACAAGACTTTTTCCGTTTTCAAGTTCTATTATTTTTTTTATCCTACATTTTCTGGGTGCCAAAAAGGTGCACTTATAGTGGACTTACGTTTAATAGCATTGTGAGCAGACTCTTAGCCACTTACATTGTGTCTGAACTGCAGGTTAATATTTAGGTTATCAGAAGTTTCTGATTTGTTCTAACACCGAAGACACTTTTACACATTGACTTCTTGGTACTAAACATCTTTCCTCTTTCTTTCCTCAGTTATAAGAAGCCAGATACAGAAACTTATGAAGCACAAGCTCAAGGCCGCATGAAGCCACTTACTCCTTCCCAAATCAGTGTTCATATTGGAATGGATGATATGAGGAGGGATTCATCCAGACCCGCTCCTTGGGATCAAATTAGCCAAGTGTCTCTCTCTTCCTTGAGTTCAGACAAGCTGCCAAGACGTAACGGTTTTGTCAAGGAGGAAGGGGACAAGTGGTCATTGCTCATGAATGGAGGAGATGAAGAACAGTACATTTGAAGCACTGTATTTTCAGTAGAGGAGGAAACGTTCCTCCTCACCAGTGATGGGAGGGACCAGCTTATTTCATCAAGAGCTCCAAGGCTGTAAGTGAAGGAATTTCTTCAGCTCATGAAGCAATTGCAGCTCAGCTTGATGTTGGATTGTATGGAGTTTGGATTTTCTTCAGGTCACCAGTTATTTTTAGTCATGGGAAGAATCTCTAATGAACTGGCTTCTTTGCACGCAACAATTAGTCAAATAATGTAAACCCGTAATTTTCAAAGTCTAAAAGTTTCTCTCTTCTGGACTGTTTACTGGACATCAAATTTCATAGTTTTCATTCTTTCTAACTTTATTCTTCCAGGAGTACATGAAGCTGCCAAATATTAATTTCTGCGTCTTAATGAAAACAGCTATGGCATAAAAAGCTCTGTGGTCAGAAATTATATTTTTACACAGAATTCTAATTAGTCACATCACTGTGAGAGCATTTTGCATTTAGGATTCGTGTGCATGTCCTTGGAACAAAAATTCTTTGGTATTTCACTGACTATAACTTTCTGAAAGATGTCTTTCGGAGATTTTCACTTGCTTTCACGTATCGCATCCTTTTGATGAGCATTTCCATTGCTAAACTTGTTCTGTCATTCCCACTGCTCTCCTAGAGTTTCTCTTTTGTTCCATATGAGCTCTTTCCCCCCTTTCTTTGCACAAGATGTCTTTTATGAGCTATTATTATGTTTGCAGATATTCCTGTTTGGGACAAACTCCTTTAAATAACCAGGAACTTTTCCGTTTCTCTTGAAGTCAACAAAGGCAGAGCAATTTGTGGTCAAAGCTAGAGTATCATTTTCTTGTGGGTACCTTGCAGTCTTGCAAGATCCTGACAGATGGGCAGCTGTCTGTCTGTTCCCTGACAGAGGAAAGAATTTACGCCACTGTGAGCGAAGGTGGTATTTACCACAATGTGACTACGAGCAGGACTAGCACTGGTGTGACTCCAACACGGCTGAATGGAGTGAGTTTATTGCGTAAATTAATCCCCGCTTGCTGGTGGCTTAAAACTGAGCAAAAAGTTTAAATGTTAAATGTGGAAAAATGGCCTTAAAATGTGGGGCTACTATTTGCTGTCATATAAATAACGTTATCTGATGACAGAAGGACTTGAAATTAGAAGATCTGTAATAGCTTGAATTTTAATGTGAATTTGGATTTGTATTTTGAATTGTTTTTGATTTCCCTCTTTGCTCTAGTTTAAGGAGACATCAAGGTGCTGAACAATCCCTTTTTCACTTTAATGTCTTTACCAAAGCTTGCAGTAACTTTATCCCTAGGAATGCCAAATTCATCCCTTAACACACTTTAGAGTCAGGACAGTAGGAATCAACAGCTTTGGGGCACTGAATCTGGCCCCAGGGTGCTGTCTTGCTCAGCTGTGAGACTCTGAAATAAGCAGAGCAGAGTTTTATAGCCTAATCTAAAAAGTGAAAAAAGAGGAATTACTATACTAAATGATGTGAAAGAACCTCTTATTTTCACTGACTTAAATAAGAGCTGTTTTCAACATGGATTCAAACCCTCCTCCTCCTAATACAAAAATGAAAAGCGAGTCAGAGAGGAAACGAATTGTGCTTAAAGTGCGGGACAGGTCTTCCTATTCTTTCTTCCTCTTAATATTACATTTGATCAGTCTTTAGCAAACATATTTAAGACAGCACTGTCTTAAATATAGTTACAGATCATTTTGTAAGCTGTAAAATCTCTTTAAATGTGTAGAGATTGCTTTCACAACACACATTCTTTTCAAACATGTCTCTGTGAGGAAGATGGTCTACTGTGTCACTGTTTTATATGTTCTTACAAGTGCTTTCAGCAAAAATATTGTGGGAGTTTTTAAATAAAAACAAACAAAAGCAAATAAATTCATATCTTTGTTTTTAGTCTTTTGGAGAGGCACAGACAAAAAATGGGGCACAAGCAGTGACTGTTGGATTGCAGGATACGTATGCACAAGGGAGATTTTGTGACTGCCTTGTGAATCTGTGTCACACAGGATGTATAGCAGGGAAAAATTAAACAGCGTTGCATTGTATGTTAAGGCAGGTGAGGTTGCAAGCATGTTGAAGGATGGAATTAGGATTTGAAACCATCTTGAGAAATTGGACAGAACTGACAAACTTTGCAGGAAAGAGAGGGATGACAAGTTAGATTCACAGGAAAAGGGAAGGTAGTTGGCTGGAATTCACTTTGTGACTCATTCTAACAACACAGTGGTGCTTGAAAATGAACAGGAAAATTGAGATGTATAGAGACTACATAATCCATGTGACATAAAATACCTCTTTCTGAGAGGCATCAACTGATGTGTCCGATCTAGTTTTATGTGTCATACTTGTTAGGAAAATACAGGGTTCAGAGAAGAACAATGAATTTTAACAGAAATCTAGGAAACATGAGAACATAAGTACATGAGAATGAGAAATGTAAGATTGAAGGAGTTTGAGTAGGTTTGTCTACAGGATGCTCAAAGGAAATACAAGTCTCCAAGCACAAAGAGAACAATTTATGCCTTTCATCTTTTCAGCGTCTTTCATGTACGTAGTGGCTAGAACGAGAAATAATAGACTTATTGAATCAAAGAAGATTTAGATTAGCCACTAGGGAGGAACTGTGTAACAGGAAGGATTATGGAGCACTGGAAGAGATCGCCAAGGGGGACTCTTCAATGTGCACTGCAATCAGGCATATATCTGATGAAAATGTATTAGCCAGAGGTGAATCCTGCCTTGGGGCAGTGACTGCTTTGGATAATCTCCTGACCTTCTCTCCAGTTGGCCTTTCCCTTATTTCTGTGAACATAATATGAACTGGAAAATTACTGGAGTAGCGGACTGATCACACTATCCTGCTCTCAAGAGGTACCAAAGGACTGGAATAAAGATTGGCTTTGACTTTATTTAATAACTTGAACTGGAAAATACGTTAAGGTTTCATAAGTATATTTCCATAATGCTTTAGATTTTGGACTGCTGTGAAATTTGCATAAATGCCTACTAGGAAGTTAGAAGAGATACACGTAGTTAAGAAGAAGAAATCTAAGCGCTATACCTGATGCTTGTGATCGTGTGCTTCTGTTGAACTTGAGCTGACTCACTGGAGGGGTGTATGAGAGGAGGAGGACAGCACCTGCATTTCTGCATAACATAATTATGAGCTTTCCTTGCCTTCACTGAGACCATCTGAGCCTCCAGCAGAGCAAGGTGCTGGCCTGGAACTGGTGTTTCTCTGTGCTATGAGCCAGGTCCAGCAAAAGGACTGGAAGAAGCTGCCCAAGGGGGCAGGCTCTTGGGGTGATCCCTAATCTCGGTGTTCCAGCTGCTCACCAGCTCACCATGCTTCTCCTTTCTCCCAGGACTCAATATTTTGATAGTTTAGACAGTGCTGAGGAGCTTTTTAAATATCCCAATTTTGATCTTAGGTTTTTATGTTCTGTACATTTTCCTGGCATGATTCAGATACTGCCTATCTGACTCTAAATATGAATGTATCTGGTGATTTACATGGGACCTCTATTTATTTTGCCGTGGAAAAATTTCTGACTCTTTTCCTGTATTATTTATTTATTTATTTATTATGAACAAAGAAGACATCTAATGAATTAGTTCTTTTACTTTATCTTTCATGTTATTTTTAGTAGCTCAGGAGCAATGTTTACCATGAAGCTTTTCCAATATTTTCCTTCTTGTGCTGTAGTTTTGCCATAAAATTTTTTAATTGCCTGAGTTCACAGGAAAGAAATTATTCCTTCTCCCCTTTTCAAGCAAATTAACTGTCTGATTTCTATCCAAGCCAGTTACAACCTTTCTCTGACTAAATATTCTTCCAAGGATTGTATTTTCTCTAAATGCATTTGTGTGTGAAGAAAACAAACAAGTAGGTGGTGAAATTATACAATGGTGTACAAGAATGTGAAATTGAATAACACCAAAATGTCAGATTCAGTTTCCTCAGCTAAGATGCCAACAGCAAGCGTGTTGGTTTTCAGGGGGAAATCGTTTGAGAATCATGACAAAAGAAGTGGCGAATCGTTCCTGTGTGACCTACTGTAGGTGATCCTGCTCTGGCAGGGGGCTGGACTAGATGATCTTTTGAGGTCCCTTCCAACCCCTGACATTCTGTGATTCTGTGATTCTGTGAAGTGCAAAGCATCCAGCTCACCTGTGAGTCTCAGCCAGGCACAGATATTGGAGGAGGCAGATTAATTCCTCTCCTTGTCACAAGTTAAAAGCACCCAGGTTTTGCAGGTGAGCATGGCCCATCCACTGGCTCTCTGTGCAACTATCCAGTTTTCATTTGTTCATCTTTGCACACAAAAGGATGATTTCTGATGTTTCCCCTGGTGCTGCAGGTGAAGGGAAACGGGTGTCACAGGAGCAGGTGTGTGGTTTTTTTCCCTGCTTGGGCATCCAGCTGCCCCAGATGAAGGTAAGTCCCCTGTGAGATCTGTGCTGCTCAGTGCTGGGGTCCAGAGGTGTCAGTGCAAGGTTTGGGTTGGGGGGCTGTGCCTCCTGGCAGCCAGCATCTCACCTGGCGGGAGACCACGAGATGTCACTGCAGATCCAGCCCAAGCCAGAGAATACCCTTTATCTGTAAAGAATTTAAAGATCCAGTGCATTCCCTGCTGTTTAGCAGGAAGGCAAAGCGTGATGCCTACACCCTCAGAACAAACCTTCACCTGGCACTTGAGAGTGAAAGACTCTTGAGAGTGAAAGACATTTGGTTGGTTTTTGTTTTAAGCAGACTCTTACCTTAGGGGAAGTCACCTTGTAGACCCACCATAAGTCTCCAAGAATGTGTATCTGCTCAGGAGAGCACTAAGCCACAGGGGTAAATCCTTTTTTAGTCAATGAAAATAAGACATGTGCTCAGTCCTCCCCTGAGCTACAGCTACATATGTCTCGTGATAGATACAAAAATTTTTTTAGGCATATATCTCAATATTTGAAGCCTCCAAACACCTAGGGAGCTACCCCAAATCCATATGACTATCTGTAATAAATTGACTAGGTTTGAAAGAAGTTTGCCAAACTTTTTTTTTCTCTCCACTGCCACTTCTTTTTAAGTGGCAATTCGCTTTTGTAAAAAGCAGCAGTGCTGCTGTCACAAAGCACTGTAGCTCTGTATTACTGTTTAAATCCCTATAACCCTGCTCACCTTCAGCCCCTGGCAGGTGAGAAGCTCCTGGATGATGATATGGGCTGCTAAAGGGGAAGAAGAGCAGTCCCCAGGCAATGCAGGGCCTTGAGGCACTCATCAGGTGATGCCTGCCAAAGGTGCTTTTGGGGACACACAAGATCAATGGGATCACCCAGGCCACTATTTTGGTAGAAGGTGGTTTGTAGCGGCTTTACTTAAGGCGAATTGCTTTAAAATCAGCATTTACTGCCCCACTTTTTTAATTCTTTTAGACATTTCTGTTGTCTGAGAACATCTGGCTGAGTGTCTGGCTGAGTGGCTCTTCACTTCTCTCCTGCCCTCACAGGGTGAGGGTTGGAGGTGGTTCCCTAGGATGGGTGGCAGGAGGAGTCTCCTCCAGACAGACACAAAGGGACCACACAGCAAATCTTGTTCTTTCCAGCTGTCCTGCAGCTTTGCAGCACTTTTTCCTGCTTGGCGGGCAGCAGGGAGTGCAGGGGGTCAGATGTACAACATGTGGCACAGACTGACAGCAAGGAGTGAGGAAGAATGGCCACTCTGTGCTGTTTTTAATTGTATTTGGGGAAGGGATTGATCATTCATGCTCAAGACTGCGGATTTAATCAGGCCCCTTGGGGGACCCAGTGCCATCTGGCCATGGGGGGCATGAGGAGGAGCTGGTGCCAAATCTGCTATCAGGACAGACTGGGGGGCATCACAGGGAGCACCAGGCTCCAGGGAGTTGCCTGTAGTCCTCTTGTTACACTCATTTTCAGTTTTTAGAGCTGACTCTTAAATTTCCTTCCTGTCAGTGGACTGGTTTATGGGTTTGAAGCAAGGGGCACAGCTAAGGATCTCGTCTGGGGAGGGCAGAGGACTTCTGAATTTGCAGGTGTAGGTGTTTTAGTGCATGGGTGCCAGCTTTCCTACCAGGTGGGCAATTGCTTCATCACGTGCTCCCGGTGACAGGCATGATAAGCTTTGTCTTTGTTCCTAGAGTGAAAATGTAACAGGCTTCTGGATTTTAGATGGCCAAGATGCGGCACGTCCCCGGAGAAGCCCATGTTACCTCCCCATCGACTAGGATGTGCGGGATGTGCTGAGCGGGCTGGACTGGCTGCATGCCCCATGCACAGAGGGCATTGGCACCACTAGACGTGTCCAGCTGTGCCTCCAGAGGTGCCTCTGCATGGACAAAGCCAATGGACTGTTTTCTGGGCACCTACTAGTCCAGGGGTTGCAAAAATATTTGATTGTTGTGTAAAGAGAAGAAAACCTTTGGCTTACTCACAGGGCACAGCTTCAGACTATGCAAAAGAAACCACTGTGGGCTGAGTGGCTTGTAACCTGTGTGCAGGCTGAGAGTAGGTTACATCCCAACAGTGCTCACATCTGCTGCATCCAGCTCACACAGTCAGCACTGGCTAATTTTTACTCACTGGGGCAAATCAGACTCAAATCAGAGCAAGGGCACTTGCTCTGAAGGCTTGCCTTGCTTTCCATCAGCACTGGGAAGGGTGTGCAGAGTCAGGTCCTGCTCTGAGACTCACCTGTGTCCCCACAGAAAGGGACATCCTTCCAAGGGTTAATGTTATTTTAAGGTACCTCTGCATTGCAGTTGCAAATCCAAGCGGTCTGCTGAACAGGAAAGAGCTCATTAAATGCATACTGTCACTGATTTATAAACGAGTGCAGAGGCAGTATAATTACTGTAATTATGTCAGATACTTGCTGCAGAGTTGCCATTTGTGGTGGGAATTTTATCCTCTCACTACAGCAGGAAGATTGAAAAAAAAAACCACATACACCTGCCAGTGTATTTGTGCCACATGTAACTTACTCAGAAGTTGTTTGATCATTCTCTTTATAGACCTTGGAGCTCATCAAGTGTGTCATCATCATCATCGGGATGAAGGGGAGGTAGACAAGACTTTTGGGTAGCGTGACTGCTGTGACAGATGACAGCTATGCAGGAAAGTATTACTTATACAGCCTATGGACCACAAAATACAGGCTTGTATCGTACTACTGGGTAAGGTGGGAAAGGGAAACTACAAGGAGGATAAATATTTGCAAGGCACACAGGTATCTTACAGGGGTAGGAACTACCCGCATGACCTGCGATTACCAGAGAGAAACTGGGGGGTGATGGTTGTGAGGGGGCACACTGATTTTTTAGGCCACCGGGGCAGTTTGCTGGGGAATCCCAGAGAGTGGAAAGCCTCAACCATTCAGAAGGTCATTGGGTTCTGACCACCACCCTCAGCAGCCTACAGCTGAAGCTGGGACCACCTCGAAATCTGAGAGTCCAAGGCAGGTTTTAAACAGCACCTCTACAGTGAAAAAGGCAGCAGACCAAGTCCTTTTCCCTGAAAAAGCCATTAACCAGTTATTAATGGCTACAGCAACAACTCTGTGTGAGTTTTCTCTGCAGGAGAAAACGGGAACTTGAAAGAGAGCTTTCCTTTCTAAACACACTAGCCTGTAGGAAAAGATCCTCTTGCTCAAATAATTAGTAGCTTGGACAAATATAAGGCAGCAGAAAAATAGGCTTCGTCTTGAGAAATCTTTAAAGTAACAACAAAAGAAGCTTTGCTTGGAGAGCTTTGTCCCAGGATCTTGGCCCAGGGAGGGCAGGGCCTCTGCAGCATTGCAGAGAGGGAGGGTTCTGGGGAGAGAGGTGACAACAAAGCTGAGCCCAAAGAAAACTTGCTGTTTTCCTCCTTTAAAAAGTGTTAAATTCTACAGAAAAGTACGCTGCTTGGTAACACTATCATTGGTCGTGTTATTTAACTCCTTGCACATTTATTGAATGTAAGTCCTGAGAAAAAGGGGCTTTACAGCAATAAAATATCAAGCCACTTCCACGAGGAAAGTGTCGCTTCCATCTAGCACAGGCTGAGCTGAGGCATCAGGAGGGATGAGACCCTTGGAGGGACCAGGACGTTTTGTGTTTCAGCCCTGCCTCTTCACTAGCATCTAGTCTTGTTCTCCCAATTGCTTGGCCTGTTTGTAAAAAAACCAAATAAAATGAAAATCCCATTTAAAATGGCTCACTCTCAGCTTTGTAAAAACAAACGAACAAAACCATAACCCATCAGCAGGTTATTAGTCTCTGATTTCATGACAGCACAACTTACAACCCTGCAAGCCTCTATCCCTTCATCTCATTTTCTATCTGGTGCTTTAAAAGTATTAGGCAGTCCCTCCTGTATGGGTTTCTTTCCATTTTGCCATACTCCTGATCCTATTTTTGACACTATGCAATTTATTTTGGACTAAACAAGCTATTTCTCATTCACTCTACTAATATGTTCAAGTTCTGGCTCAGGCTTTTCCACTGTATGGCAGTCTTTCATCTTATATTAGTTTCGCTTTTAAAATACTTGTGCAGGATTTGTGATACTACATGCAGAAGGAATGGAGAGCTCAAATGTGAAAAGTGACTGCAAAGGGCTGCAGAAAGATACATCTGTCTGGTTTTATGAAGAGAATGATACACCTCTTAAACTGCTAGTAGAGCTTTTTTGTTGCTTCATTCATGGCCCATCTCCCATTTCCCTCCAACTTCATTAGTGTTTGGCTGGATCCCAGTTCCTTTTGAAAATAATTAACTGCAGGAAAGCTATTCTTATTAGTGTTACTCAACACCAACTGTATTTACCACAAAAGCAATTACTGGGAAGCTGGGAGATGGCTTTCCTACTTAAAAAGATTGGTTTGACTACAGGAAGAGCCAGGAACCAGCATTTCCCATGGCCTCAGAAAGCTGGGGAATGCATTTCAGCCACAGAAGACCATGTGGACATCCTGTCTCTTCATCCACATCAGCTGTTCTGACAATCGCTGGTCCACTGCCAAGGATCACACAGCACTAGGTTGGGAATATGCATTTCCCAGAGTCAGTCTTGCCACTGTATGGAAATGTGCTGATTGTCCCTGCCTCCAGAAGCTGAGAATTGGGAAGAGGTCATGAACGTCAACTAATATTTACCAGCTTTTCTCCATGTCACTTCATTGCTAAGAAAGTTTTAACACAAAAGAATAATGTGTTAAGAGCACATACTGGTGGGAGCAGGTAGATTCGCAGAATCACAGAATGGTTGAGGTTGGAAGGGACCTCTGGAGGTCATTTGGTCCAACTTCCCTATGTTCAAGCAGGGCCCCTAGAGATGGTTATCCACGACCATGTCCAGATGGCTTTTAAGGATCTCCAAGGATGGACACTCCACAACCTACCTGGGCAACCCGTGCCAGTGCTCATCACCCTCACAGTGAAAAAGTGTTTCCTGATGGTCAGAGGGAATCTCCTGAGTTTCAGTTTGTGCCCATTACTACTGGTCCTGCCATTGGGCGCCACTGGAAAAAGCCTGGTTCTGTCCTCTCTGCACCATCCCTTCAGGTATTTATATACACTGATGAGATCCCTCCAAGCCTTCACTTCTCCAGGCTGAGCAGACCTAGCTCTCTCACTCTTT
>NW_009722079.1:61531-65304 GCF_000703405.1 Apaloderma vittatum | reverse complement strand
AGAGATTTCAGTCCCATAATCATCTTTGTGGGCTTTTGTTGGACTCTCTCTAGTATATCCCTGTCTCTCTTGCACTGGGGAGCCCAGGGCTGGACACAGCTCTCCAGATGTGACTTCACCAGTGCTGAGTAGAGGGGAAGGGCCACCTCCCTCAACTTGACAGCAGCACTCCTCCTACTGCAGCCCATGACCCCATTTGCCTTCTTTGCTATAAAGGCACATTGTTGGTTCATGGTCAGCTCGGTGTCCAGCAGGGCCCCCCAGGTCCTTTTCTGCCAGGCTGCTTTCCAGTTGTGTGTCCCCAGCACGTGCTGGTGCCTGGTTCCTCCCCAGGTGCAAGATTTTGCACTTCTCCTTGTTGAACTCAATGAAATCACGCCATTTCTCCATCCTGTTGTGGTACCTCTGGATGGCAGCACAACCCTCTGGCATAGCAGCCGCTCTGCTTGGTTTTGTGTCATTTGCAAACTCGCTGAGGGTGCACTCTGATTAACGCCTTAACCTGATTAACTCCAGAATAACCCTTTGTAGTGGCAATTCAGTGATACAGATATTAATCAGTGATACAGAGACTTGATCGTCTCTCATCTTTCCAGCACACTCAGAGGCTTCCCTCTTCTAACAGAGACACACACTTCCTGAAAGCTTGGTGATTCTGGAGCTTAGCTGTGCCTCTCTTCCACTCCCAGGCATTACTTAATTTGAGAGTTGCCTGAATCTATTGGTTTAAATGGTGCAGTTCAGCCCACTCTCTGCCCATCACCTGGTTACAACCATGTTTAAGAGCCCAGCTGCAGCACAGAAGGACTTGGGGTTTGCTCACCACCATGTGGAGGAGCATGAGGTGACACTGCCATGATGAGTGCTGCAGGTTTTCTTTCTCATCAGCACACTGAAGAAATGCTTTTATGGGCAACTATGTGCTTCACTTTAGAAAGTATTTACACAGCTATTCCTTTCTTGAATGATGTGCTCACCTGGTCTTTCCCACTGGCACAAGTCTAGGACAGCATCATCTCCAGATGGTATGGCCAGATCTGGAGGGTGCCTGCTGGAGGCCTTCAGGGCATCCTCCTCAGGCAGATGGGGTATATGTTGAAAACACTAAGCTTGAAATCCTTTAAAAGTCTTTTTGAAGAATGACAATAATGATGAGAGAAAAAAAGTCTTCTAATGCCGTGACTAAACCCTGCTAGAATCTTTCTTTACATGTGCCCATAGTTACTACTCTCAGGCATTTGAGAAAACACATAAAACATAGTGAGTTCCCAGTTCAACTGTATTTTTAGCTGTGTTATGGGACAGCTATGTTGCAAATGGACTACTGACGTGGCTTTATTGCTAATGTCATATTTTTCCATCTGGACCTTCCCACACAATAAGTACCTGTAAGTACTTGCCTTCTCCCCTCACTTCAGGCAAAACATCTATGAGCTCTTTAATAACTGCAGAAGCAACCAGCTTTAGTTATGGGACATAACCAGCTTCCAGCCTGGCTCCTTGCAAGTGCTTTGGGGTAGGGAAGGGATCCCACCTCTGCAACTCTTCCTTAACATAGAAAGAGAGGTGGGCACAACAGGTTGAGTGTACTTCTCATGTCCTGAGGAGTGTAACTGACACAAGCACTCAGCATCCAGCTCTTTAGTCAAACTAGGTAAAAAAATAAATACAGACAATGCTGAACTAATGTAGTAAAATGTACACAGTCTAACGTAATATCCTTTGGATATGACACCAGCAATTTACAGTTTAATAAGACAAGTCTGTTTCTTCAGCTCCTGAGAGGCCGTGGCTGACATTTAAAAGCAGCAAGTGGGTTATTTTGTCTCTCACTGCTGTTTTCTTCTGGCTAGCTCTGGGGAATGATAACAAAATCATTTAGTGGATGATCTGTCTTTGATTGCAATTGCAGCACTGGACGTTCAGATGCCTTGATGACAAACACAGCAGAATTGCTCAGTGAGATAAACTGGCTGGGTAGATTTTCATTATGAACGTTCACTCATGAACGAGGGGGACAGAATTACTGATAGCATCCAAGACAAAAATTGACCCCAAAGAGGGCCTCACCTTCTTCTTTCAGGAATCCATTCCAAAAAAGGGATAGGCATCCAAAAATATCACCAGCACCTCATGCGCAGAACACCTTGACATTAAGCTCACGCAAACCCATTGTTCCTCGAGCGTGATTGCACGACTCTGCCTTTTACGTTCCTTGTTGCTAAATCACAGCAAACTGATTATGTGAATGTGAATGTGGCATGTGAATAATTATCATGACTCTGAAATGGAAAACCAGCAACGTATCCTGGAAGTGATCCAAGAGTGACAAGGTATTATTTTCAAGAGAATAGTCCAAGCCTTTTCCAGACATCACAGGGCACATTTCCCTCATATCAGTAAAAATGTCCTTGATAGAAGTGAGCAGAATCGTACTGCTGGCAGCACACTCTCCCAAGACATCCAAGGATGAGATGGACCAACACACAGGGGTATGTATGTTCAAGTTTAATGATCCCACCACACCTTTTGGACCCCTTGAGCCACAATGCAGTGAAATTGCAGTGCTTATAACCCTGCACACATCCACGTTCCCATCTTGGTGGTGCCAGCTGCTCTGTACAGATCACTTCAGAGACCTGAAATCTTTCTGTACTGTCTTCCAACACCTGGATTTTTGGTGGAAGCTGCTGAAGAACTTCTCTACAATGGCAAATGTATAATGTATAATGGAGTCATCTCTTGCTCTCACTGCCTCACTCTCCCAACAAACCCTGATTTCATAGAATTACAGGATGGTTTGGTTAGCAAGAGACCCTGAAGATCATCTTGTTCCAAACTCCCTGCCACTTGCAGGGACACCTTCCACTAGATCAGATTAATCAAAGCCCTGTCCAACCTGGCCTTGAAAACTTCCAAGAAGATGATCATCACAGATAAACCACAGTCTGAAGAAACCCGTCCCCAGCCCCAAGAAAGGGGTTGGTTCTAAGTGGGCCAGTTAGCTCAGTGGTTTGAGCGTGATGCTGACAACAATGACAACATCGAGGTCACGAGTTCGATTCCCGCTTGGTCCCCATGTGTTGCCTGGTCTAGTCAAGAAGTGGCATCCCTGCCCATGACAGGGAGGTTGGACTAAATGATCTCTAAGGTCCTTTCCAACCTAGGCCATTCTATGATTCTATGATCCTCGCAGTGGGTGAGCTACAAGGAGATGGGTGCTGCCTTCCAGCTCTCCCATCGCTCCGTGATTCCAGCTCCTTGCAGGGTTCAGCTCAGCCCTGCCAGAGTCTTGTGGAAAACCAGCATTGTTTTCTAAACCACTCGGCACTTTTCTGAGTCACTCGGCACTGATCTTTTAGGAACTGTGAGCCCACCACCCACTGAAACCAATTTTTCACAGGTTTTCTTTTGTAATGAAATTAAAGCATCTGGACTGAACTGGTATTATCCAAGGACAGCATGTCTTCAGGGAGTGCAAGGGAGAAAAGTAACCCCTGCTTAAACATCTGTGAGTGAAATCTTTCTGCAAGCAACCCCTCAGGAGCATGTCCCTGCTTGAGAGCATGGTAAAATGAGTACAGTTATGAAAAATGTTTGTGGCTGACATGGCAAAGACCGTCAGAGAGAATGCAGAAGGAACGACTGTGCAGCCTCAGAATTCCCTGTTCCCCCAGTATCTGCCCTGAGCTGATGGGAAAACACAGTCACTTGGCCATTTTTTTTTGCACATCGGTCATTATATCACAGCTCAGGAAGCCATCTTCATTCCT
>NW_009722079.1:42303-61500 GCF_000703405.1 Apaloderma vittatum | reverse complement strand
AAAAACACATGAAAAATCATCAAGGCACTTTGAAATGACTACAAACGCCTACAAGAGTCTAAAAATACACAGCATTGACAATGTGTGCTGCACCAGTTATTGTCTCTGTGCTTAAAGCTGCAAACTGATAATTTCACATGCTGGTGATAAACTGAGGAGTCCAGCCTCTGTACTGAAAATACATAGCATTTTAGCAATGAAACATTATATATATTTGTCACTGTTGTTTTCTGTTAAGTGAGAAATGGACACATCACAAAGAGGGTTGTGCCAGCCATAGCCATCATCCATTTGAGTTTTCTTGGCCATGTCCTCTCTTTCCAGCCAGCACTTCTGCCTGCTTTATTTGTTGGATTTTATGGGTTTTTTTCCATCTATTTCTCAAGGCGTCTAGCTGTAGGCTATAGGATGACTAGCCACCTGCCCCCAGGCAGGCTGCTGTGCATCAAGAAATCCCGTTTGGAGGAGGAAGGGTTGGGGTTGAACTGGGCTAGGGCTGCTCCAGCGAGGAGAGAAGATGAAGCAGAGACAGGAGACAAAGTGTAGCAGGGGGTGTGGGAGGGTGAAGTTGGTGGCTCCTGCTGCTGAGCTGGGTCTTGGAGGAGTGAGGGTGGCACCGCCTGCCGCCAGGGGTTGGCTCTCTGTCTGATGACTGAGCTGTTCTTTAGGAAATCTAGCCCACAGGTTTTCCATAACATCTGCAGTGTGCTATCAACATTAATTGGGTTAAAAATAGCATTCCTCTTGTTACAGCTGTCACGAGAGACATTGGCCCTGTTGCTGGCACTAAGACTGTGAACACGCAAGGGGTGAACAAGCTGCAGAGGTGTTAAGTATATGGTTAAATGACATGTAAATGTCTGAAGTCAGGGGTTATCTTATCACTTGGTCAAACACGAGCCTGGAGATCACTCTGTTGTGTTTAGGAGTTTCGTACACCACTATCTTCTTCTTACTGCTGTTTCTGGGTCCTCCACTGTGACGGCAGCCAAGGAGTGGAGAAGGCAGCTGTGATCAGTGCACTGTGAGATGCCACAAAAGCCTCAGGGTCAGCCTCTAAGAGCTATCTTTCTGCTGTCAGACAGGTCACCCTGGCCCAGACCCTTGGAGGTGTGCAGGACTTCCATGGCCAGTGATGTTAATAATAATTTTTTGCCTGAATATCGACATTTAAAGCTCTGGACCTGAGCCCAGACCTAAGGCGTGACTTCAGTCCTACCCCTGACAACTAGATTCAACAAGAGCTGTAGAATAAAACTGTCGGAAGATGTCAGAAGTTCACAGTAGAAAGTGCTCGTGGTGGGAGCTGAATCCCAGATGTTTTCTAGAGATGCAACGCAAAGAGAGCAGCCTATGGGGATATCCACGCAGAGGTGTTGTAGGTATGTGCTCGCCTGCAGTCCTGCGGCCAAACCTGTTTCCCCTTCTACAAAGTACTTTCTGTTTGTAGTAAACTATAAATGCTGTTCTGTGAGATTCTTAAGTGGGATGCTAAAAACAGCAGTTGATAATAAAGACCCATTTCCACCATTAAAATCTGGGATTCATGCATCCCATCTGTTTACATGGAGCCATGGTCATGCTCTGACTCCTGGGTAAGGCTGGTTCAGTTTATGTGTGCTCACGTGAGACCCATGCTAGTGGCAGTGTGGTGCTGCTCATGTGTGAGGTCCTCCTCCGTCACCAATGAGGGCACCAGGGCCGTGGACCTGTGCCTGCCAGAGACACTGACATCCCATGTATGGTGACGTATGTTGCACCCATAGAGAGGTGATAAGGCTTAATTACAGGACTAGAAGCTGGCAGTTGCACAGAGATGTGGGATCCCGAGATGACTAGAAACTAGTGGCTAGAAACTGGCATGTTTAAATGGAAAATAATGTAATTAATGGTCTAAACATGAGACTAAGAAGGCAGAACATATTGTACTGTGATAAACCATGAACTTCCAATTGATAAATATCTGCTAATAGGGTGGGTGGAAAGTAAAAAAGCACCAGATTTCGATCTATCACAGACATATGTATGCCAGGAGCTGTAAGAGAGACTAGGTATGGACTAGGATGCCCAGTTTTCGCCAAACTTTCTGAAAGATATTATCTGATGGGGTGGAGATCTGGAAGGAGCAAGTTGTATTTGCTGGGGGTACCACAAAAATCCTTTTTCAACCTTAACCTCTCAGGATGGCAATAACATCATCTGCACCTCTTGAGAGAGAGATGAGAGGTAAATGAACAAATGGTGTGACACACTCTGAGACCTCTGAATGGGAAGTACCAAACACCATATAATTACATACCGTACACTGTGTAACTACGTTATAAGTGCAAAGTACCCTGCCACTGCTTTTCAGCAGGCTAGTGCAGGGCTGATGGTTCCCTACAGAGTTTTCCTTGCAGGTTTTGTTATTTACACCTTCATTAGAAAGATGATCAGTTAACAACTAATTCCTTCTCCCCATCCTTGGGAAGGAGGGGTGCTTCAAGAAATATCCACCCTACTAATCAGCTCCACCTCTACCAGACCTTGATTGCATCTGCTCTCCTCAGTTGATCAGCATGAAAGGTCAGGTCACATAATTATTTCTACATCTCTCAATTATTTCACAGTACTGATAACTTTCCACCAAACTACTGCTTGGGCTGACTTTTTTAATTAAACATTTTTAATTAGTAATTTTTTTCATTAAACGTTTTGGAAGTGATACAATTTAATCTACCACAAAATACAAAGAGCTGCAAAAACATATACCATTCCAACCACAATGTATATAAGTTATTAAATAATGATCTGATTTAAAATATTATAAATGAAGCATTTAAGTAGATCTTTTTTACGTGCATATTATTCCTTATTAAAAAAAAAAGATGTGAAAAGGCCATTGGTAATTGCTTTGTTAACCAATGTAGAAAATGTCAATTTTCTGGTCACAGATGCCACTAGTTTAGTGCTTAAGGTCTCTGCAGTGTTACATATGATTGCTCCATTGGTAAAGAATACATAACTTGGAATCTGGCAGTCTTCATACTGAGAGGGCAGTGATGCACAGTTTTATAATTATTTAATTAAAATTTGTAGACATGCAAACCTGAGTGCTGTTGAGAAGAAGAAAATATTGTGTATCTCGGTATGTGTAGTGGACAGATGGGTGAATGTTTGCCTTAAACGTTTCTTGGCATTTTACAAACTCCTGGCTTGGTCAAACACAAGACTGGTTTCTGGTCCTGGGTAGCAAACTGAGAAGAAGAAGCAGAAGCAGAAGAAGAAGAAGAGCATGTAGACAGAGAAAAAGACAACAAGAAGTGGTGGAGGAGAAGTAAAGATGACAGCATCCTCGAATCCTCGTTGGTGGAACCAGCATGAGAACCCGGACCAGTGATCTCCGTCTCTCTTCATGCCTCCTCCCTTCCTCTCTCCCTGCACCCCTGCCCCTTTCTTTTCCTTTTCCCTTACTCACTAAGGAATGCAAGGCCTATCATACTGCTTGCTTGGTTTATACTTAGTTTCTGTCTTGTAATCATTAAGAATAATACTGCCTGTTAGAAGTTGTTATATGTTCCTTTTCCTTGTTGTCGTTAAGTAACATGCAGCTTGCTGTAGTTTGTTGTATACCTAGCCTTTTCCTGTTTATCATTGTCATAGTATATTGCCTTCCCTAATGTGTCAAGTAACTAAAACCGATTATCGTGAGTCTGAACTATACGTTGTGAGAAATTAATAAATGTTTGTGTATGGACCTTGAGACTTGTTTCACCATTGCCCACTCTGTTGGGGAATTATGAATCTAAGTCACTCGTTCCCCTCTCCTGGGCAGGGCGTGACAGTGTGATGTAAAGCCAGTGCAGGTCACTATAAAAATTAAGTGCATATGTGGCAGGTTTGACGCAACCAGGGGATGTATAGCTTCCTCTTCTGTGGGACTCAACGTATTTGGACTGCAGTTTGAAATTGCAATGGAGTCTGCAAGGAAAGCTCCTTTTTTTTTTTTGGTGAGTTGGCAAAGAGAGGGCAAGTTTACAAAAGAAGAACCCACCCTCAACCCAGAGAGACTTTACTTTCGTTCAGATTTCTTTCCTCCCACCTGTAGAACGGCTGTCAAGCCAGAAATGCCTGGGACAATCTCGAAGAATGGAGAAGAAAATGCACATGTGAATTGAAAATTTACTAGCAAGTGAGCAGCCAAATAACAGCTTTTCAATACAATTTCTATTTTGGTGTTCTCAGGCTAGTTAAGCAGACCTCTGGAAATGTGGCTTTCACATGAAGAAGACTAATAATAACAGTAATTCCACCTGAAACATCTCTCACGCCAAAAGTCTCAGAAAACTGCACTGCAGGGTAAAAAAATCATGACACTATAAATCACATTAAAAATGTGAAGGGTGGACAGTCGTGTTTCCACTCAGACTGAAGAAATATGACCCTTAATTTTTGCATGCAGCTCTTCAGCAGCATGGCAAGGCATGGAGTGCTAATGAAGGTGATAGCATGAAAGGTATGTTGTCATGGCCCCACTCTGAGGTCACCTGCTTTCAACAGCATCAGTGCTGGGATTTGTTAAGTCAGCTACACAGCTCCTGCTGTCAATGATTGAAGCAACACTTCTTGACCTTGGAGTCCTAGTGGACGGTAAGTTGTCCATGGGACAGCAATGTGCCCTTGTGGCCAAGAGAGCTAATGGGATCCTGGGGTGCATTACGAAAAGTGTGTCCAGCAGGTCTAGGATGGTCCTTCTCCCATGCTACTCTGCCCTGGTGAGACCACACCTGGAATACTGTGTCCAGTTTTGGGCTCCCCAATTCAAGAGAGACAGGGACCTACTGGAGAGAGTCCCACAGAGATCTATGAGGATGATTAAGGAACTGGAACATCTCTCCTATGAAGAGAAACTGAGAGAACAGGCTGTTTAGCCTTGAAAGGAGATGGCTGAGAGGGGATCTTATTAACACATACAATTATCTGAGGGGTGGGTGCCAAGGGGAAGGAGGCAATCTCTTTTCAGTGGTACCTGGCAACAGAACAAGAAATAATGGGTTTAGGTTAGAACATAGAAAGTTCCACCTCAACATGAGGAGAAACTTCTTCACTGTGAGGGTGACAGAGCACTGGCACAGGCTGCCCAGAGAGGTTGTGGAGTCTCCTTCAGTGGAGACTTTCAAAACCCACCTGGATGCGACCCTGTGTGGCTGCCCTAGGTGATCCTGCTCTGAGAGGGGGACTGGACTTGATGTTCTCTAGAGGTCCCTTCCAACCCCAAACATTCTATCATTCTATGATTCTATGATTCTCATAGCAGAGGCCATGCCAGGGAATGACTGGGGCAGGAGTATAGTGTTTTCCTGTGCTGCACACACTGAGTGGTTCTTTGATGCTTTTCCTCTCTTGATTGGACTAGATGATCTTAGAAGTCTTTTCCAACCTTAGTGATTCTATGATTTGTCTGCATACACACACACAAAAATCACAAATCAGAAGAGATCAATCTGCAGCCAAGGGAAGCTGATTGCTTGCTTACAGGTTCTGTTTTGTGTCTTGCAAACCTGAAGAGCCAAGATACAAGTTGGGTTTATCTTTACAACTCCAGGGCTGCCACCATGGTTTCTTGAAGATCCCAGGTACAAATCTAACCAGTCTTTTATTTTAATAAAACCCCACATCATCAAGCATGTATGCTTGTGCTCAAATTCACCACCTCCCCCTCTGAGTGGTCCCCTTGCTTCTTCTATCACCTATGAAATGGTGATAGCAGAATCCCAGTTTTATTTCTAAATACAGAATGATATGGGGCTTTGGAACCTTTCAGGTACTCGGAGAATCACACAGACTGAGTGAATTGCTGGATCAGGACCAAAACCTTTTCCAAAATCCCCAAATGTCAGGAATCTGGAATTCCCTCCCTTTCTGCAGAACATGCTCCTAGTTGAATCAATAAATAAAGAAAAAAAAAAAAAGGAGAGAGAGAGAAAGGGAGGAACAGGGAGATTTTCAGAATTATAGAATTTTTTAAAAATAGCGTTTCTTTGTGGTTCCTCTCTTCTTTAGCCCACATTAGATGTTAATTTCCAAAGGATTAAAGTGTGGGTGTTTTTTCCCCATCTGATATTCCCCATCTGATATTCCCCATGGTATTCCACCTCCTCCTTCAATTTCTGCTGCACCCTCTGCACTAAATTTTCAGCAATTCAGCCAGACTTCCTGGCAGAAGAGCAGCAGGATTTATATTTGTGGCTGGATGCTCTCCATACTTCCAGTTCCCCATGAATCACAGCCTTACCTCACAGCTTTTTTACATTCCTCCTATGCAATGACTGACACACAGAGTTAGAAATTACAGTTGTATACACACACATACGTATACACACATACATATACTGAATAAATTTAATTTTCTTCTGTCATTCTTACCATTCCAGTTTACAAAACGCAGAGACATGTCAGTTGACTTAAATGACTCTTCTACGTTTTTCATGTTCTGCCTCTCCCACAGGTTAGCTCCACAGCTGCGTCAGGAATGCTTTCTGATGACAATGCTGCATTTTAAAAATGTGCAGTTGAGCTCAGGAGCTATTTCTTTCTCCCATTCAAATATTTATGCTGATTTGGCACTAGTGACTCAATTTCTTTATTGCTCGGCGTGGGAGTTGTCATCCCCCCTCTGTAAGACACTTTGGGCTTTGGGATGTTCTGTGTTTTCAGAGGCACAAAGCAGCAGTACATAATTTTCACTTTGGTTTTGGCCTTGAGTAGAAAATAGCCTTCTGTGAGTCACTTGAGCAGAAACTTCGACATAAATCTCTTATATATGAATATCAGATATATCAGCTTCTTCACCGGCTTGTGACTGAGGCCAGGGCTGCCTTTCAGTGGGTATAAAGTGGAACCCTTCTGCCTTGACATGTATCTTCTGTAATAAATTTCATACTATTTCCATATTTTTTACAAAAGAAGAAGAGCATGAAGTGCATCTCCTGCACCAGAAAGCAGTTGAGTTCCACGTGTGTGCAGCTCAGCAAGTCTGTCAAACTTCTATATCCTCCTGTCAGATCACTCTGTGCAGGACTTGCTAAGCCTTCAAAAACTTTCCTGAGTGCAAACAGCTCATTTACTTTAAATTAATTGCACTGCCAACATACAGTGCAACATACGGTTCTTGTTGAGATTCACCATGTTTCCATGTATTTAGGTTTTATGTGTGTTTGGTCTAAAATGACACTGTTTGTTCTGCTTTTATCTTTAACTCCTCTTTATTTGAACAGTAACCACAGGAAGTTTGATTAAGGTCTAAAGTTACATCAGTGTCTGTTCTGCTGCTAAGTCCTAGGTTTTCTCTCTGTTCACAAGAGGCTGAGACACTCCAGGTCACAGGACAGGGCTCATTGCGGTGGCATCTCTCTGCAGAAGGACCCACTGGCACCAGTGCAGTTTAACAATGATGGTGGGTGTCTGAGGGGCCCAACTTCACAACTCCTGGCTGAACTTTTGCAAAACAACCACTGTGACCTTGAATATTGGCGTCTTCAGGGATTGTATCTGGATGCCGCAAATTATCTTGATTTTTCAGTCTTTTGGAGGGAGGGCCAAAAGGAAAAATGGAAGCTTTGCAGATACCTAAAGCATTTGGTCAGTGAAGGAGGTTAGGAGATGGGGTGGGTTAGTCTAGGGATACTTGGGTAGAGAAGACAATATCCAGCTTCAGACAGGTCCACTGGGGATGGGATTACAGATAAGAAGTCAAAGCTGCAATTAGGGAGATGCATCTCAGACACCATGAAAAAATTAAGTAAAGCCCTAGAGAGAAAGTGATCAACTGGGAATTAAACAAGCAAGCAAAACAGCTCAGAGAACTGTCTGCACAGTGTATACAGGTATGGCTGCTTTTGAGGCACAGGAAGGCTTGGCAGCTTCTTTGACTCCTTCCACTCTACTTGAGCTAAGTCCATGCTTCAAACATCTTCAGTTCTTCAGGCACGCACAGTTCTTTCCCCAGAGCCCACCTATGCCAGATCAGCAGACTTGTTCTTCCAAAAGAGGTTAATTTAGGTATGTTTTCACTCTGAATTTCGTGTTTCAAAACCTCCGTGTTGCATGTTGCAGAGGTGGTAAATATAACTGAGCTTTTCCTTGTAGCAGTTACTTTATTTGTTCCCCTCATTATTTTATCACTCCAGAGAGCTGACAGAGACCGGCTTCATGACTGAAATTCCTCCTCAGCCCAGAGCTGCTGGATGCAGAGCAGGTGCCCTCTGACTTCTCACTTCAAATATCCAGCCCTTGTGCATCTGGCCTCTCTCCAGCAATGGCACCCAAGCAAGGGCCAGTCTGAAGCTACCAGGTGGAGTATTTTCAGGGGAGCTACCAGCAGTCTTACACCATATTGGCACATGCATTTCTCCAGCTAAACTTCTGGCTCCTCTGTACTGCAGTGTGTAATGCCTTAAATTTCACAATTGTTGTGTTATACTGACAACATTCCCACCAGAGAAACATTTTTCTGCTCTCATGTGAAAGAAAAACTGACTAGGAGCTCTTCTAAGAGCATTTCATGCGCTTTAAGTTCTTTGTAAGAGAAAGCATACCTAATTTTAGTTTAAATTAATGTTAATTTGACGTGTGGATTTGAATAACTAAGATAAAATCTTGGCTTTTTGACTTTAAAACATATTAAGTTACAAGTGCTTTTTGCATACTGTTATTTTCTGAAAGGTTCTTTCTCTCTATAGCATCTAATGATAAAGCTCTAATTCGTAAGGGTCCTGAATTTGCAGGAAATTGCACTGAATGGTCTAATAGGTCCTTTTCATCTCTGGCTTACATGGTAATAATAGAATAATAATAACAAAGGTTGCAAAACATGCCTCCCCTGGTTGAATCAGCTGGCCTTTTTATTTTTTTTTATGGCCTGGTTATTCATTGAGCAATAAATATTCATGGATTTTTTAGGAAAGACATAGTGCATAATTTGTCTTGAGCAAAATTAAAGAGGATAGGCAGCCTTATTCTACTGCAGATCACAAAGGAATGAACTTGAGTGACAGGTTGAGTGACAGCCTAAGTATGCCTGACAGTTGCAGAAGTCATCAGATTCTTCAACAGCAATTGTAAAAGCTTCTTACATTTTGTCCTTGAGCCTTTTCAGCATTAAAATCCTGTATCGGAGGAAGAACAAGTTACTAATGCTACAGCACTAGAGAAAAATTCAATGCCTGGTTTGACTCAGATGAATTTTTCTCATAGTTTCTCTTGTCTTCTACGCTCCTGGATGTACAGACGGTCAAATGCAGATTTGCATCCAGACCAGCCTTTACAGCTCAGCCTTTGAAAACTTGAAGCATCTGAGCTCAGTTCCTCAAGGGGAAAGGGAAACTGCAATTCCTGTGCCACAGCTCAGCAGAAAGCTCTGGCTCTGCACTCACATCACATAAAATATTGCTAAATATTGAGCACGTGTTGCACTCCTATTATCGAGGATTTTGTACTAGAGGCTGCTGTACCTGAGCTGGCAATAGGAGCTCAGCAGGTGAATAATAATCCCAGTCCCTGTATGCACCTTCTCCTGCTCTTACACACACACACACGTATATACTTACACTGCTGAATTTATTTTCCCTCTTGCTGAGGGACTTGCTGCCAATTTTTCCTCCAGCTTGCATCTTTTATCACATGCTGCTGGCTTCTGTTAGCCCTCCCACTCCTTTCTCTGTCGTCTGACAGTGTCAGCAAGGCCGATGCCGAAGCTGGTCTCAGCCACACAGTGGGTGCTGGGGCTCACTCGAGCGGGTAAATGTTCCCACCACGCTCCCAAGAGCAGCAGGAAGTTAAATGGGAAGCCCAAGCCCAAAGCTGGTGGAGCAGTATGAGTTGTCTCACTAAGACTCAGGAGTGTTAACTATGACTTCAAATCCAGGGAATCCGAAGGTTATCATTTATCAGTTCCTTATTTTGGCGCTGACTCAGCTGATATAAACTGTACTGAGCTGTTCTGAGCTCCAGAAGATGATCTCAGGCATTAAGTCCTCATCCTCTTGTGGCTTTACCCACCCACATGCCTCCTGGCGACAGGCCAGGAAACCGGAGGATTGCCCCATTCCTCAGGCTACAGTGCCTCAGAAGAATAAATAACGTCCTGAAAACGTAAGCACACAGACTTTAGAGCAAATTGCATTAAAATCCCCTACTCTGATTTACTCCAAGAACTAGAGGTGTTATTTCAGAGAACTGGTTGAAGCACAGCACTCCTTAAGTATCCACATCAGTATAAGTGTCTTTCTTCATGTTTCTGAGCCTAGCAGAACAATTTATGCTTCTCCCCTGCGCAGAGTGGCATCCCCGGAGACATTGTCTCTCTTGGGACCAAAGGCCTCCTTCCAGATGAACATTTCATACACCTTGAGTATTTTTCAGTCTTCCTGGAGGGTCTCCTCATCTTCCCAGCTCTGACCACAGAGCTGCTTCTTCTGCTTGTAGGACTAGGTCCTTATCCAGAAGGATCTTGTTTTTCTCCTAGAGGAGCTGATCTTTCCTGAAATCCTTATCCTTCTTCCAGAAAGCATTATAGCTGTTCGAGAAGTCATGATACACCCTCCAGAAGGCTTCTGCTTCCTCCTGAAGGGCCTCTTCTTCCTCCTGAAAGGCAGCTTCCTCCTAGATGGGCTTTTCCTCTTCCCAGGAGGCTTGGATGGCCATCTTGGAATCTTTGATGTTTTCCTGGAAGCCCTTGATCTTCTCCTGAAAGCTCTTCATTATTTCCTGAAAACTCTGAATGTCCTCCTGAAATTCGTTCTCAGCCTGCAGCTTCTTGATGAGCTTCTTCTGGTGGGAGGTGTGATAAGGAGAGCAGGACATCACCTCTGGTTCACTGCTCATCACTGATGGATTGGGCAGAGACCAGCCAGGTCCCCTGCTTCTCGTCTTGTGGCTCAACAGGTTGGGGAGCAATGGGTATCAGTGATGACATCATCCAAACCTGTGTCATAGCTGGTGTGAAACCATGTTATACCATGAGTGAAGATGTTTATCATGAACAAAAAAGAAATTCCTGCCCAGGACTCAGCCAGCTGAGGCAACTGCAGGCACCTGAAACTCTGTCCACAATTTCTCTACATCATTTTCCACCATGACTCCAGGTGCTGCGGGTTTGGAAATGGGTGAATGGTTGTGTCAGGACCAGCCTTTGGCATTGTATTGCTCCCCGCCACCCTGATGAGAAGGTCTCAAACTGAAGGACAAACACCTCTGCCCTTTTTCCTCTGGTGCCTGAGGTATTCTCACCTCTCTGACCCTTCGTTATGCCTCCTGTGCCTTCACAGACTCACCCCAAAAATTTACAGCTTCCAGAATCATGCAAAACTTGAACAACAAAGAGAAAACAAAAACCTAATTTTTTGTTCACTAATCTACCCAATAACTCTACACCTAGGATTAAAGCTGGTTACTTATTTATACTGTTTCATTAGGTTTATTATGACTTATTGCACAGTGCCTCCAGCTCTGTAGCAGGGAGCAGGTTGCTTTACAAGTAAAAAGCTCTTGATTATTAATATATTCTGAGCCTGCCTATCCCTCACGGTAGCCAGGAAAGGCCCTGGGGGCCTTTGCAGATGCAATGCAGCTAATGGCAATATGCATCTCCTCTGTGTGAGGAATGAGAAGATGGACAATGCCCCATGCCTGTGTGATGGCTCCAGGGCATGATGACAGGACGGATGGATAGCCCTAGCTGCAAGGCCCCCGCCACGTGCCCTGGCAAACATACCTTCCCTCAAGCTCCTGCACCCACCGACGTGTGACACCACCATCACAACTTTGCTATTTTGCTGATCTGGGCACTGGCAGGGCTCTACCCTCTTCCCCAGTGCTTTGGGTATGGCCAAGGAAATCTTCTAGTGACATCTGTCCAAGTCCTGCCTCTTCCCAATGCCACAATCACTGAACTGGCCAGAGAGTGGATGGCTCTTTCACAGCAACTGGGATGAGCTCTCATGTGTCCGATGCCTTCCAATACCTGAAGGGAACCTACAGGAAGGCTGGAATGGGACTTTTTACAAGAGTGCCCACTGATAGGACAAGGGGAAATAGGTTTAAGTTGAAGGAGAATAGATTCAGATTTGATCTTAGAAAGAAATTCCTCAGTACAAGGGAGGCCCAGAGATATTGCGGCTGCCCCCTCCCTGGAGGTGTTCAAGGCTAGGTTGGACAGAGCCTTGGGTAGCCTGATCTAGTTGAGAGCCATCCCCGCCCATGGCAGGGAGGTTGGATTAGGTGATCTCTAAGGTCCCTTCTAACTTAGGCACATTAGGAAGATTACAATTCCAATGATTTCTATGAAGGATGACAAGATGGGAGGGGGACCTGCTAGGGAACTTTAGGCTAATACAGGAAAATTTTGACTCTGCTGTTTCCTCCTCATGCTGCTCCCCGACTCTTGAATCTTCCTCCAGCAGCTGGACCTTCCTCGGGAGATTGAGAGGGGGAAAAGGAGGAAGGCAGCCATGCATAGCTTCACTGGCGTGGAACTTGTGGGCCCACCAGTTTGTTCCTACTCACTGTGACAAGAATCCCAACAAGAAATGTGCGCACTCCCAGGTAGTCTGTCTCATCTCGAGGCGAGGCGGGGGGAGGTGTTAGTGATAGCACACCACGTGCCTAGAAGGCCAGAAAAATTTGGTTAGTAAATGTGCCAAAAGCTAATTGCCAAATACCTTTTCCATTACTTAACTTTCAGAGCAGCTGTTGAAGCAGCAATCATTTCTCCTCCATCAAAGGTGTCGCTGATCTTGACCCCACCCTCCTGGCACTTTCTGCGGGGCTCCTGCATTGGCAGTTATTCTTCATTCACAGCAGAAATATCAGTAAATAGGCTGTGCTGAGTTTCTTCTCCCTGGGATTGCTGCCAGCCCGTTAAAAACCTCAAATACACTGTCTCTTCTTTGAAACAAAGATGTTGTTGCTTCTGTATAGCTCATTTCACCATGCTACTTAGCCTAGAACATATCACTGATATTTTAGGTGAGTAGCCTGAGTAAACTGTGCATGTTCCAGTGTCTCACCACCCTCATAGTAAAGAATGTCTTCGTAACACCTAATCTATATCTGCCCTGCTCTAGTTTAAAACCATTGTCCCTTGTCCTATTGCTACACACCCTTGTACACAGTCCCTCTGCAGCTAACCCCCAAGAAAACCAGAGGTGGTTGTGTCCTGTTCTGCCCCGTGGATCCACAGCCTGAGTCTATCCTGGGGGCAGAGTGCCCTGCACAGCAATTTCAGACTGGTTTTCATGCAAAAGAAGATTTGGTCTTGAAAACAAGTGGCAGAGGAGAGGCAGCAGCCCAGGTCAGGGAGAAACAAGGAGATGTTTCTTCCGCCCTTCCAAGACAGGAAAAAAAATTTGATTCTGACATGGAGGAAGAAACTCAGGTGCCTAAACAGAAGCATCCAATGTCATTTGAGATGGTCTTGCAGAAGACAACACACAGGAGCCACAGGTCCCTTGGGAACTGCAGGTGGAAGGTGGGGCTGATACCCCAACAGGTACCAGGGCACGGGGCACCTGTGTGCATCTGCAAGTCTCACCTCAAAGTTTGCCTTTCATTTCTGTGACTAGGACTTCTTTTGGATCCTGCTCCCAGAGATTATCAGACCAAATCAGGAATAATTTTGCTTTTATGAGGCTTTAATCTCCTGAACATGCATCAAGTGATACAAATAAAACTTTGAGAGCCTTTTCTCATATGGTACTGAAAAAATATTCTGATTTCTTCTTCTACTGTTCTCCTGAGGCAGGCTTATAAAGATGTAGGATAATTATATCAGAGTACATTTTTCAGTTAGAACATCACTATTATCTCAGAGAAAATTACTAAATTATATAATTTTCTTCCACAAGTCTGCAAACTCTTTCAATTGTCATCAAAACAATAGTCATTGGGTTTCTGCAGACACCTCTAAGAGCGCAGAACTAATGGTTAAATCTGACATTAGTTTAGATCTGTTCTCCTACTACAGTGAGGTCTTACAGATAGATGTAAAATAAAATTGAAAAAAAAATGTCTTTACTTGGTATGACTCATATTATTCTTCTTGCTCTTACCAGCGAAAAAATAAAGCCCCGAGGGTATTTAGTGATTGTGGCGTTGCTGCTGGAAAACTTAGTGTTTGTAAAACTCTGTAACAGAGATGCAATACTTAGAGAAGTGCAATCTTTATGGCAGCTGGGTCTCTGAGGCTCACTGGTGGCTGTGATCCATTGTTCACCTACAGTGATGTAGTTTCACAAAGTTTGAAACTGTTGATTGAAGGTCAGCTGAGGCTAGCTGGAAGGAACCACTGGGATCCTGTCAGAGTACGAGCCACAACTGGTGCTTTGCTTCATTTTCATGCTGGTTGTTTCTGAAGAACACCCATCCATGGGTTATATTACCTTCCCTAGCTCCCCTCCTGATCTAGGAAAACTGTCTGGAAGACATGAACAACACTTAATGCCAAATGTTAGACACATACTTTGATTATGCCATTGCGGTTATATGTTTAGATTCAGCTCCCAATGTAAGTGCTACCGTATCTTACGTTACTTCAGTAAAAAGCAAGGGATGGAGCTAAAGCTGAGCACAGATACAGCCAAGACCATATGGTTTTAAAAAGTAAATCTGTGATCCTAACTCTACCTGAAAGCTTGCTTTAGAAGAGTAGCCTAACTTTTAAATAGGTTGCTCCTACTAAACTCATTGGGAAGAAGTGTTGGATGAATTGATTTGAAAATCAGGCCTGTTTTATAGTAAGTATTTTAATTTGAATTTATGTTCCTAGTCTTTGAAATTTTGGTCGGTTGAACTTCTCTGTGAAAGTGTGCAACGTTTTAAATATATACACTGTAAATTCATGTAGTGCTACTCAGCCCCTAATACTGCAGAATGTGAAAGAGGCAGTTTACTGACAGAAAAAAATTGTCTCTATTTTTCTGTTGAAATTGTATTAAGATTTAGAGCAATCTGTTCAGTTTCTGTTTGGTTGCAGAGTGCTTCACTGCATGATCTCCCTGGTTGTGAGACCTCAAGCCAAACTCATCTCAGTAATCCAGCTTGTTTGCTGATAAAACATATCCAGCTAGTAACTGAGCACAGGCAGAAAGAATGAGATGCCTCAAGAGGACTGTAGGAGAAATCAAGATTAAGAGGTGTTGTGATTGCTAGGAGAACCAGCTTTCTCTGTTTCAGACCTTCAAAGGTCTTGGTACTTCATCTAGAAGCGGTTTCTACAAAAATACTTTTTTCTTCTGGACTGTTCCTTCTCTCAAGTTCAGAATTATTTTTTTTATATTAGAATAGTTCAGATAGATACAATTCTGTTCATTAAGAAAATCTCACTGACCAGGCAAACCTCTTGTTATTCTTCTTTATAGATGAGATATTTCCCTCTTGGCAAATGGATTGCCTTGGGCTGTGGAAAGGTTTTTCATTCTTTTCACAGTTTGCTTCATCCCTTCCTCCAGTGGCTGTTTCTCTTTTTTCCAGAATGTTTTCATGGGCAATATGTTGCTGCTGTAGCTACCTGTTTAACACTATAGCTAGAAAACACTGATGATGGAAAGAATACTATTTAATCAAATACTTTCTGAACTTTAAGGAAAACACTGTTTTTCCAGACAAGAAGTTTTAGTGATGCAAGTGCAGCACAATAAACACTGTGTGTGATAGTGATGTGGTGAAACCTTTGGGTGTAAATTCTGGACATTCCAGCTCTTGCCGTTAGTCCATGGAGTTGCAGCAGCAGGTTACATTATTTCTTTCTCTTCTAATTTTCTTCAGAAGGCTCTTTCCTCCTCACAAAGTCAATTCTGCTGCCAAAGAGGGTCTTTCAAATCCTTGTCCTTTGCCATATCAACACAAATTTCCTGGTAAAACATGGAGGTGGATTTCACTCCAAAGTGCTTTCAACATCACTGCTACCAGTAACAACATTCCTTGAAAGGACTAGATGGATAAAACCTTGCTCTCTGGAGCATTAGTTAAAAAAACACCTCATGCTTTTCCTTTGAACGATGGGGAGTGGAAAACTCTCGAAGCCCCTTCTTCGAAGGAAAGCATGAGCCATTCTTGAGACTTGGACATTTGGATGGATTCAATGTATGGATGAGGAGTTCCAGGACCCCTTTTACCTCCAGATTGCCTTGCATGATGTTGACAGGTGGCTGCTGCCACAGCAGCTCTATCTGAAAAAGAAAGAGGTTCTGAGAGACAAAGAGCCATTCAGCAACTTTGTCCAAAGCCCCACACAGTCCTGGCACCTGTTGGCTCTCCTGGGTTATCCCACAGAGGCACATCCAGGTTCCAGTTCAGATTGTGGCCCCAGTGTTGCCAGAGGGCAGGTGATGCGCGAACAGAGGAAGCCTCCACTCTGAGGATCACACGCGCTTCCGCTTCACGAAGAGGAGCCCACAGGGCACATGTTACTGCATGTTAGCATGATACCCATCCAAAGTCCTGAGATGGGAGTGCAGTTCAGGTCCAGACTGCGTGTAGGTGTCCAATTACTGATTTCCACTTGCAAGCAGTGTCCAGTGAGTAATTGAGTCGGCCAAAGGCATGTTCTACCTCACGGTGACTTAAATCCCACCACAGACCCACTAGCTGTACTGAGCAGCTATCCATTGTTCTTAATGAGATCCAGGACATCTCAACAACAGCATTTTGGTGTCTGCAATTCGGGCCTGATTCCCAGTCAAGGAGTTCCACAGAGGTGGAACTCGAATACGTGCCTTACCTAGATAATTAATGGCACCCGTTACATTGCAATGGTTACATTTGCATGTGCACGTATGTGTGTGTGTATCCACTCATTTGCTAGTCTCCCAGAGCAAACAGTTTGGTGATACTGCCATTTTCACAATGTACCAATGGGCAGCATCTTCAAAGCGGGTGGGTGACTGCTCTGACTCTTCATCCATCACTAATATAGCAGCCATCACTTTCTGATCAATGTTTGTAGCTGTCTGGTCAGGTTTTCTTACCTGTTCAAAGGTTTTAATTTCTGCCCATGTGGAGCTAAATCATTCAAGGGAGCATCTGTGTTAATGGGATTGTTATCACAAAAAGGAGGGACCATCTGTTGTTGCTGCAAGCGCTCAGGTATCTTTGGACTTGGGAAGCAGGTATTTTTAGAGAGAATATGAGATGACAGGAGTTACAGAATCACAAAATATCTTAATCAACTTTAAGCAAAGTCCTGTATATACAATATAAGCCATATATTTTGTGAAAGAAACTCCAGGTACCTTCTAGTGGTGAATCAAGCCAAGTTTTAGTTACAACCCTTTTTTTTTTTAAGACCCAGCTTTAGCAAAAAACCCCACAACCCTCTGGAGTCCTCAGGTTCAGTGTCCTTCTCTCAGAGATGGATTCTCCACCACATCATCACCTTACAAAAGCTGTAATATGATGTAGAGGGGCCTTCTGACCACTATACACAACCTTGTGTATGCTGTATGGCCATGCACCTCTGGAAATAATGAGAAATTATCTTAACAAACCCATCACAAACACAATCATTGCCAGCAAACCAAACAACTCCCTCCCCCAAAAAATGTCTTCAGCTAGTTTAGTGAAATTAAACTCGAGCGAATGTAAATGGTCTGAAACTTTAGACGAGTTTGTTTCAGACCAATGATGAGCTTATGCACCTGATAGTCTTCTCAGCCTAATAAGAAACATTTCCTATAGGCAGCAAGAAGCTGTTCCTGATCCTTGCTGTTCTGATTATTTAGAAATCAGCATGCTCCATTTATATTCATTTGTTCTAAATATTTTTTATTATTATTTTGTATGAGCAATTATTTTCTTTATCCCTGACATATTTACTGAGATTACGTATAGGCCCTTAGCTCTTGTCTTGGTAGGCTAAACTAGCTAAATCTTGTAGATTCATCAAAAAAATCCAGATTCCACACACCTCTCTTATCTAGTGGCTTTTCTCTCTTTCAAAGTTTTTTTTCTTCTCTACTGTTGCTATAATTTTTAGCAAAATCTGTTACAATTTCTAGCAAATAACACTGTTGCTATTTTCCTAATACTATACAAATTCAAATCAGCAGTGTCAATTAAGACTTAACATATGTTATTATTACTATTATTTGTGACAGTAACCCACAGGGGTCCCACCAGCCCTGGTGCTCAGACTGCTCGTTGCTTGTACAAAACAGGAGGGTGGAGAATTTTGCCAAAACAGACTGAACAGACATTCACAGAATCTCAGAACCACAGAATCGCAGTTGGAAGGGACCTGGAAGGATCATCTAGTCCAACACCCCTGTCAGAGAAGAACTTTTGGAAGTGCTGCCCAAATGAGATAGTATGAAAACACAAGACACCTTATGGATGGGGTTGCTCTCTGGTGTGCTTGACACACGAGACATGGTTCTTCCCCCAAGGGTTGTGCTGGAAGGACCTGGAGCCCACCCCACATGCAAAGGAACATGACTTAGTTTCAACATCTTCCTTACTTCTGACTGGAAGTCCCCTAATTTGGGACATGCTAAGGTTTTGCACCGGGATCTGTGGCTCGCAGCCAGAAACAAGGAACGTGCTTGTGCGTCTACACTCCATACGAACACCTCTACATTTGCTTGGACACCTTGTCGTCCTCTGCACCGTCCAGAGACAACCTTTGAGCATAGTGCCATCTGCTGAGACTTGAGATACTCCTGCAGCCCAATCAAAAAATGTCACCTCTCATTCACAAATCTCTTGGGACAATAAAATGCAAAACTGGGCCTAAATGCCAGCCCACCTCTGAAATGGATTTGAAATGCTAAGCAACAATAGGCTTAGCATTTCACTGAAAATGGATCATTTGCATGAGTGAGTCTGTTTGCTCAGGTATCAGCCAGAAGTCAGATTTACTGTAGCTCCAAGCTGAGTTGGCTTCTAACCCAGCTCTCATCCACTGCAGCTACATCTAAAACTGTATCTTTTGGCACTTGAAGCCCAGGATATAGAAAGGTTTTGAACAGACCCAAAGGGAGCCCAAAATACTGGGTTTGTTATGCCATGACAGTACCGCATCACCTGCCTGGAATGCAGCTATCACCTCCTCTTTGTGGAAGATCTCAGGGTCCCCTCAAATAGAAAGTGGCCTGGAAGGAAATGTCTTTGTGGATGAAGGCGTTTTCTTTATGAAGGGCTTAAAGCTAGCACTAGATGCCTTCT
>NW_009722079.1:13110-42272 GCF_000703405.1 Apaloderma vittatum | reverse complement strand
CAAAGCTCTGTGCATGGAATCATGTGGCTACAAGAAGCCACAGGCTGGCTGCCGTTGAAGCATCTTCCTCACAAGCATCCCACAAGTCTCACCTCCCACCTGGAACCTCTCAGCTACAGCCTGGGACCAAGCTTTATGGGCAGGCAATGGGGATCAGGAGGCAGCAAGGTGAGTCTTAGTTTATGGGACCTGGAGCGGTTGCATAAGGCAAGATTTAATCTCCAAAAGCAGAGATCTGAATGCATTACCTAAATAGACATATATGAAGATGCATGAAGGGGAGTGATATTTAACCCTTGCATGAGGGTTTCCAGCACAGACAATGCCCCAACATGGCGCTACAGGAGAAAGAAACAAACTTAACCAACTCCTGCCTCTCCTGCCTGCACAGGCCACGGGGGTGGCATTGGGATCCAGACTGAAGAAAAATAAATGAAGCCACCAGCAATACGGGCATCTACACACAATGTAGGCCCACACCACAGGGCAGACCTAGCCAATGCAAGAGCTGTTCAGACAAATATAGACTTCTAGTACTGCTTGAGGTGACCTCGATTACCCAGGACATCTATCCAGGGCTGACAGATAAGAGATGTGACCTACAGGAGATCCACACCCTTTTGGCCTGGCCTCTGCTGGCCAAAGAGAATATTTAGAGCATCCCAGGTAGGATGTATGCAGGGAACTAAATCAAGCCATCGCTGTCCGCAGACTGTAATGGAAGTTCATGAGTAGACAACTCTGCTGGAGACTCCTAACTCCACACATCTCAGTACGGCACTTAACTCCAACCTAGCTCATTTGCAGTCACTTAACTGTTCTGCTGTATTCCTGCTTTGAAAACCCCTCAGCAAATTTTCTCGCTATCATTCACCATAATTACTCTAACTAAACATATGGTACTATTTCCCACGAGTCAAGACTATAGGTAGAGACTATGGTCCTTCTCAGTTTTGGAGGATTAGAATTTTCTATCTGTTCTGTTGAACAGATACCATGTCAAGTACAGCTTGCTGTCCTCCAATTGAGAATGATAAATGCACTGACAGGTGGCAAAAGGAATATTTTATGAGTAAGAAAATGAAATAAACCAAATGAAAACACACGACATGTTGTTGGTGGAACAGTACATTTTATGCAATGGCTGTATGCAATGGGAATATTAGCTCTGATCTGCATAAGTGCAAATTAAACTGCTGATTTAGATTATTATATTTCATGCACAGGAACTTTACAGACTTTCACTTTTTCTCATTCTGTGTAAAACCTTTTGAGTTACTAGCCTTTTTTTGTCAACTATATTTTAGAAGTTAGAGGTTTATTCCTCCTGTTACATTAAAGGAGGCATTTTGCTCCTAGGAGAGTTTAGCATTTTACTCAGCTGTGATAACATTCCCTTATACTCTAGCACGAAACACAATTAAGACAGAAATGTTCAGTAGTTTTACTATGTTTTTGTGTGAGGAGCTAATAATTTTTCCCCCACTTCATTTTTCAGGGATTCCGAAAGGGATTTTACAAACTCTACACATTTGTCTAGCACATTCGGTAGTAGCATAAATAAAGAATAAATGGACCTCAGTGGGGGCTTTGTCTTCCATACTTTTACTGATTCCACTTTCTCTTATTGCAAGTTTCAAGTGCGCGGGAATTTTCTGATTAATATGCTGGGCTTATGGGTAAATTTTGCTGACATTAATTCGGGCAATTAATTACTTGGGTAGGTAAGCAGGAGAATAGAGGACTGTGTTTTATTTTCTAAATAAACGTATTTATTATTTCAAGGAAAAAATTCTTTACATGGAGCAACACACAGTGTAAAGCAATGCACACTTCACCTCCTGAATTACCAGTGGGAGACAATCTCTGATGAATGCCATTCAATAAAAATGAAATAAAACTTTTTTTTTCCCTCTTTAGGAAACCAGCAAGTGCTTCTAAGGAAGTCATTTCATTAGTCACTTTTTCAAATACCAGCATTTTGGTTTTGTCTGGCTTCCTATGGAAACACACAGTGTGGATTTGTTGCCTTGGGTCTTGCTGTCTGGTTGTTCCCTCTAAAAACTTGTGAATCTATTTGCTGGTTTTGATTAATTTTGACAGACTAATTGAAGACTCAGTGATACAAGAAAATGAGGTGAAGACAACTGGTCCGTTACCCTGCCTTTGGACAGTGGCTGCAACCCAGGGAACATCTCATGTTACTTTCCCAGGATTATCCACCAGCATCTGGGGCCGGAGACTCACAGATGTCCCCCACCACAGCTGGTGCCTTCATATCTCATAACCGTCTTTCCTACAGAACTGAGGCAAATCTCATCCTGCTCTGCTTGCATGTTTCAGACATGAATTTCTAAGTAACCTGACTGAGGGAAACGCTGTAACACGAACAGTTAGCCCTTACTAGACTTTAATAACATTATTCTCCCCATAGGTTATCCAGCACATTTTGCACTTTGTCTCTCTATTCCTTAGGTCTAGATTACATTATGATAAATTGCCCTGAGTAAGGAGAAGTGTGAAGCAGTCTGATATTTTCTCATTTTCTGCCTTGCCTCTTGGGCATTGGCCAATTAAACTGCTGTGGAGGCCAGCACATAAACCTCCCTTCCCCGAAACAGTCTTGTAGGAAGAAGCTGAGGATCTGAAACATCCACAGTGGCAGGCTTCACGTGCTCTGTAATGTATTGTGACAGCTGTGCAAAAACATTCTCCTCTCTGATGTGAGTGAGAAGAAAGCGCCTGGTCTGATCCTGTGTGTCTCGGCAGGGTAAAGCATTTCACAGCATCTGCCCTGAGCCAAGTTCTGTGGCTTCCAGACCATCCCAGGAGAGGGAGATGGTCACCCCCTGGCTCTCATGGCCCAGGGGACTTTGGACTGGACACACAGTGGCTTTGCTGCACTGACAGCACTTCTAGTCCCAGTATCTTCCTAAGGCTGCCTAACATTTTCCTTTAGAAGCACCGGATTCAAGTAGTTTAATGGCACTCCAGAGTGTCACTGCCAACACCAGCTGCACTTATCACAGGGAATCTTGGAGCCCATTATTTTTTGCCAGGATCTTCTCGCAATGATTGAATGTTACAGCTCCTGGGATCCCTATAGCGATCATTAAAATGCTGGCGAGTCGGTACTGATGATTGGTTTCCCCTGCATAAGTAGAGTATTTCTCAGCAGATAAGTACACTGTTTTTTGCCTTAAACAATGGAAGAAATTAAGTGTACGCTGAATTTCTTTCCTACGGGCTGTTTATATTTCAATACAGAAGGATAATTTATACAAGGAAATGTAACTTTGCTGATTACATGCAGCATTTAAGAAACCAGGCTCTTACAATTTGAAAAGAACAAAATAACATAGAAGATGAGGGACTCTTTTTATGTTGATTTTGGCTTTTGAGTCATCAAGTTATGAGAAAGCCCTGTGGCAAAAGTACTCATCCTGTACGGAGGGTGAAAATAAGCTGAAAAGGAAAGACAGCATTTTTACAGGTGCCTGGGAAGAATTGTGGGAAGAGTGGCTTCCTCTGCTGGAAGAAGGAGCTTTATCACACTGAACTAGGGCCACATAAAGCCAAGCTGTCCAATTTGGCCACTTGGCTGGCATGTCTCAGTCTCTTACTGCTGTGTCTCTTCCAGCACCAGTGAGGAGCATCAGAGTCTTCCAGAAGTGTCTCTCCCCTCCACCGACTATACAGAGCTGGGTTACCTGTTTAAGTGTTCCAAGAAATCCCTGCTTAAGTGCAATGAATAAAACCCTTAGTCCCACCTTTCGCTTTGTTGCTGAACTTCCTCGATCAAAACTGTTCAGGCTTTCAGCCTTGGACCTGAAGACACACTAGCACAATTCTTTTTCTCTTGGAAATTAACTTGCTTTGTAGTTTCAGAATCAGCTCTGGTTGGGATTTTACCCTGTTCTGCATTTGCTGCTCCACCTTCCCAAGGAGTTGCTCCTACATTTTCATGTGGAGCTGATGGCTCATGGAAGTGTCAAGCTGTTGGTGTGGGGGGCTGGACCTCTTTTTTGATCCATTCCATTGTGTGCTGATATTCCTCACCATTTTATCAAAAAGATCTAAAAATATTTGGTGGTCTTCTTGAGCCACTGCCCTGCAGTGGGTCTCCTTAAGCCATACAGCCCCCTCTGAAGCCTCACATTGTATGTTAAAAACACGACCCAAAAAGCCAAACCAGAAAAGCAAAGGCTTCAAGTGCACTACATTTTACATATTAAAAACCTTAGTTTGGACTGAGCAGGCATGGTACAAGTTTCTCTGCTGCCTGGTTGTCATGAGTTTGAGTCTGGCAAGGTTCCTGGAGGCAGGGGCAAGGCTTGCACGGTCTTGCAAAACTTCAAGAGCTTCCCTCAGCCCCAGGTAAAAGCTGGACCCATCTCTAGCCAAGGCCAGGCCAGTCAGTGCCTCTGTTAACAGTGTATTTAAGAGGGGAACCCGCTCACACCCAACACACAAACCCCCCCAACCACGACCTCTTTCTCTTTGGTTATCTCTCTTTGTCTGTTTTGTCTTTTATGTTGGGGAGTTTTTCTGTTTGGAGGAGAAGAGGTGAGAAGAAAGCAAAGCAACGCGGTCAGTGAGGAAAGCAGGGGAGAAAGGCACCTGCGCAGAGCATTTCCACAGAGTCCTGTGGGGAGTGAGACGGCAGGGAGAGCATTGCCTCCCAGCTGAAGGGATCGAGGGCAGCAAGAATGTCCAAGATGCGGCAGTATATGGGGAACCGCACGCCGGGGGGCAGAGAGACCGCGCAGGAGTGGAGGATGTGCCCATAGTGACCTGTTTCCCTGGCTGGGAGGAACTCATGAGGAAGAAGAGGGTTGCCTCCTGTGAGATAGACACCACATGGCAGCAGGGGAGACTGTGAGGAGCCTTCTTCCCCAAGAAGGAAGGATTGCCATGGACAATGAGTAATGGCCAGATGGACTGCACCCCTCACCCCCTGCCCCCCCTTGCACCAATGGCAGGAAGGAGGTAGCTGGGAAGATTGGGGGGGGGGGAGTGTATTTAAGATTGGCTTGTATTTTTTTATGAATTCCTCCCACTATCCTACTCTGATATAGTTGGTAAAAGGTAGTGATAAATTAGGTTTATGTGTTCTCCCCAAATCTGCTCTGGTTTTCACCTGTGACCGTAAGTGGTGAGTGAACCTACTCTGTCCTAATCTCAGTCCTTGAGTCTCTTTAGTTAAATTTTCTCCCTCCGTATCCCTGTGGGGATGAGGGTGGGGGGAGGAGTGAGCAAGTGACTGCATAGTTCTTTGCTGTTGGCCTGGGCAGCTGGCTGGAACCATGACACTGGTGTTACCTGTGCTCAGAATAGGAGCATACAGGGGAAGAAGCAGTGAGGAAGAGCTCAGTGTTTCACCTCTGTCGTGCTGGTAGGCTACAGAAAACAGGCAGTCCCATAAATAGATGGTCAGTACTTTTTCCAGCGCACGTGGCCATGCAGCAGGGAAAAGTATAGAGAGTACAGAAACTAGCATGTGCTTGTGTTTTTGTGTACATGCACATATATTTTGCTGACCCAGCGGCATGCAAAGTTAGCCATCAAACATCATCATTTTCCTTCCCTTGGCTGACCCCAGTGTGGATGCCCTTTTCTTAATGCAAGACCTTTAGTGCTATGATCTCTGTCATCACCCACTGGTGATGAACTGTGCAAACCTGACAGCTGATGGCAGAATCTTTCCTTCTGAGCCAGAGCAGTGACTTTGTCAGCTCCCTGCTGATGACTAATGCAGCAGGTAACCTTTTCTTTCTTTGTGGGACCTTTCCGACAGGATTCAAAATGCAGGTCAATCTTTATTAATGCTGTCACTCCTCCCACAGAGGTGCTCCCTCTCGAATCCACTTTCTCTCATGCAAAAACAAGAGCTTTCAAGAAAATGATGCGGCACCTATAATTAGAGCCGCGATACCAAATTGTCACCTGCTGATGGGAAGGTGACCTAATGAGTTACAACCTAACAAACAGACCTTTGTCAGGGTGACACAAGACATAGCAACTAGCCAGCAGTTAAGGTTATATATGTGGCAGTTTGCAAGGAGCTCTAAGAACTGCACAGATATGAAGGGAGGGGGGGAAATCGCACAAAGAATAAACCAAGTACTTACCACTCACTACTGATTTCTGAACAAAGGAATTTGTATTTTTTTCTGAGATAAAAGACTTTGCGAAATAAATTTCTTTTTTCCTCCCTCCAGTACAGTCACAGATGTGTGGGGTCCTTTGCTTCCCCCTGCTGACACCCTCAAACGGCGCAGGGTGGGTTGTGGCGCGCCAGCCAGCCGTGGGAGTGGGGAAACTGATGAGGATGGGCTCTGCCGGCAAACGTTCTCGCATCCCACAGCTCCCACGGTGCTGCTGCCGAGAGGTGTGTGAGCGGGCACCCAGAAGGAATAAAAGCAACTGAGCCTCCCCCTCCGTGCCTCACCACCCACGGGCACGGTCCAGTGTCCCACCGCAGAGGACTCTCCCCGCTGGCTTTCACCAAAGGCTGGATTTTGTGGTCCCTGTGCCCAGTCTGCCACAAGCGCAGGTGAACGGATTTGGCACCCACAAGCACTCTCAGGTAAGAGGGATTTCCTGGGAAACAGACGATGTGCCGGGATAAAAGCCAGTGTGGGGCTTTGTTAGGAAGAAATCAGCTCTGGAAGAGGGCTTTGCTCTGAATATTTTACAAAAATAAAAAGAAACCATTCCCTCTAGCAGTGTTTAGAGAAGTGACCTTGTTCCAGAGGGGCTTGCTGGCCCAAGTGTACCTACCGTGTCCCAGCACAACCCACCAGCATTCCGGAGCTGTTGAGGGGAAACTGGGGTCTCAGGAAGCCCCAGCGACTCTGCCTGCTGTGTTCATCAGCACAGCGTGGGTCACCTGAAGCTCAGAGAGGGCAGAGCTCAGTTTGACAAGACTGAACATCATTGGACAAGCATGGAGGGGACCTCTTTGGGGTGACGTACGGTGGGGCCAGCATGAAGTTGCCTTTAGGCTTTGCCATGGGTCAAGGATATGCCAGATGATCAGGGCTCCTCTTCTTTTGACTTGCATTACCTAAACATTTAGGGTGAGAAGAATGACCGGAAAAATAGTTTGAGGCTAAAACTGCCTGAAATAACAAAGGAACAAGGTCAGAGGGTCTGTGCTACAGAGACTTACCACGGCTGCTTGTCAGGGACGAGGAACTGAATTCCAACAGAAGGCAGCAATGTGGGACACAGCACGAGTGCCAGGCGGGCAGCAGCCAGCATTCTGGGGCAATGGGCAAACCCGGCCCCCCAGCCAGCAGCAGAGAGGGCACTGAATGGGGAAGTGCTGGACAGGCTGGGGGAGAGGCACAGGGGTGCTTTAGCTCTACCGTGGCTGGGTTACAACCTGCCACCCCAAAAAGCGGCTGTGTGGAGAGGAACTAGCCTCCTGCAAGGGGCTCAGGAACTTGTCCGTCCACTTTGCTGGCCCTTGTAACACAAGAGCAGGTCCCTTCACCTCAGTGAAATGACCCCACAGAAAGACTAATGGGAGGAGGTCCCCAAGATGTCTCTGATCACTACCTTTTTTTTTCCAGTTGTGTCTGAGTTTTCCATTTTGCATGTGACTTAACTCACCAGCAAACTGGGAGCAGGCACTGTGTGGCAGGACATCCACCCTGCCTTTGCATGCCACCAGTCTTCAAGCTCCATCACTTGCAGTTTCCTGCGAGTCTCAGCGATTTTTTCCCAGTTTCAGCTGGGGAACAAAAGTGTTTCCCAGATGCCTGGCTGCTGAACTGCGCTTTAGCACTTGGCACACAAGAAAAAATTAATTTTTAATGCCCACAGCAGCTTCTGCTGAATCACCAAAGGGCTGGGGAAAAGGGGGAACACCTATTTACCCAGCAAACATAATGACTTCTCTGAGGGATTTATCAGTCCTGCAGGAGTCAAAGCCAACATCTGAAGAAGGACTGAAACCATCACCTAGTGGTTATGTGTGCTATGTTCCTGTGTGAACATGTTTTCTGGCGTTTGTCCTCTATCTCACCTGTTTAAACTGTGCACACAGATCTCTGATTCCCAGTAATTTCTGGGCTCAGTCACTAGATGGTGACATGCTCCCAGACACCGAGTCCTCCTTCAGTTTGTCTTGCTTCCTTTAGTGTAAAATAACAGTAAATTTAGACAAAACTTAGGTTTTACCTGCTGTTTACAGAACTTCCCAGCCACACACAATTCTGCTCAAAATAATTTGTTATTCAAGCGATTTTTAAAATGGTATTTGTTTTGTTAACGTATTTTTTTTTAGAATTACCACTGTAAAGGCAAATATAGTAATGAATATTTATATAAAGACTGGTATTACTTATCTCTGCATAATTTAGAACATATTTGCCAGCAGTCAATGGCATACTCAAAATGAATGCCCGTTTGTGCACTTCCTAGGAACAAACCTGTACCAAAAGTTTAAAATCAGTGTGTCATTTGGTTGTGGAAACTACCAGTTTCCCTTCCTCCTTCCTGTTTTCCCTGAGCATGCAACAGTGCTCATTTTCTTCCTTAACATATTTGTTAATAGTTGCAGCCCAAAGGAACAGTATTTGCTCTTCTGAAGAAGTTTTGGTGGCCGGGATGAAGAGGATGCACTCCCCAGCAGTCAGGCACTCATATGTCATCTCCATTCCAGTCAAGCATTCAATATTGATGCAGATGTCAACTGGGATTTGTGAGATTTATTACAGCAGTAGCGTCCATCAAATTAGAGTTGTGGCATAGCATGAAGATGAGGGAAGGAGAACGAGAGCTAAAGATGGCTAATCATAGAATCATAGAAACATCAAGGTTGGAAAGGACCTTAAGATCATCAAGTCCAACCTACAGCCCTACATGACCATCATCATCTGATGTGATGATGCTCACTAGAAATCTGGGTTTATATGTTTGTGGCTGGCTGCTACACATGAGTGTCTCAGCACGGGTTACTGACCTGGCAGGGTGTCTGCCAAAGCCTCAGTCCCTGCTACTTGCTTGGCTGCTCACCAACAAGTAAAGCCAGTCACTGCCAGGAAATAGAAACTGCACCTCCAATGTGCAAGGGGCAAACCCCTTCCCATTGCCCATGGCAGCAGAGGGTCCTGTGCTGCTGCAACTCATGGGTGTCTGGGTTTGCAGGAGAAAGCAAGCTCCCAGGAGACAATCAGCTCTACCCAGCCACGGCCGGTAGGCTTTGGTCAGGCCACATGTCAGCTGGGTAGTACAAGTCTGTCTTTAACATGTCTGGGGTCCTGGGACCACTGTAGGCTCTGGGCCAGGTTGGGCTCAGCATTGCTTGACGAGAAATCCCACCAGGGTGGGTTTCACGTCAGCTTACAAGAGAATTAGGTTAAGCTGAAAATACTACTCTTCAATCATCAGGAAATTTAAAGAGGCTCACTTGAAACATGTACAGAAATGCAGCTCATCTCGGCCTCTTCTGCACACACTTTTATCTGTCACACAGTTGATGGTGGTGGTAGACCTGTGGTGACCCTGGCCAGAAGCTGAGGCTTGGAGCGTGCATGTATGTGTGTGTGCGTGAGCTTTCCACACTCCCATTAACACCTAACTATCTGGTGCTGTGTGATGCCCAGGCCTTGGAAGCTGAGTTGCTTGTTCATTCCTCATCCCACCTCGCAAAAATTCTTCTTCACAAAGAAATACTTTCCAAGACAGCTACATTTTTATCAAGGGCATCTTGTTCTGGGCTTCCTGTAGTTTGCAGGTTTTATTCTATATTCCTCTTCAGAATACTCCCTGATCTTAAAACCATTTTCATCCTCTCTCCTCCCCTTTTCTCTAATTCAGTTTTGCTCACAAACTAATTATTGCTGAGGTTTGTATAGTGAACCTTACCCGTTTCACTGGGATTTCTCGTAACAGTTAAATAGAATTCGTCCTGCCCTGGCCCAAATCAAAGTCACAATAGAACCTTTTACAGTTTTCAGGAAGACAGCATCAATACTTCTCCCCCAGCTTTCCTGTGAACCCAAAGCTCTAACATTACCAGCAGGTAAGCCTAAAGCTGCTGGAAGGCGTACCTGACTGCGTATGCCACATGGATGGCTGCTTTCTGGATTTGTGGATGCCTTTAGTGGTTTTGAGAGTGCTGCAAGCCTACTGCAGTGTATGAGTGACTCTGAGACAAGATATTTAGTAAGTTAAAGACACTTTTAATAACCATATTAATTAACCATATTAATTTCTCTATCCCCACAGACACTGCAAAAGGCTCTTCACAATGACTGCTGGCCTGGAGAAAGCCTGCCACCGGTGCATATCTAAAATTGCCAGCAATGGTAAGGCAGTTCTGGTAGTAAATACCTTCTGTATTTAAGCAACTCTGTCACTAAGCCAGGTATTAAGACGATAACAAGTCCCACCTAAATGTTCCACTGAAGTTTCCTTTTCTTCCTTTCTGAGGTGTCTTCTTTTCTAAGCAGTTTTGGGCACTGACAGAGTGCACAACAGTAATTGTGTTCTGACAGCACCTCCCTGCTGCAGTATTTGGTTTACAGCAGAGCAGTGTAAAATTTCAAACAATTACAACCACCAACAACTACCTAAATACGGGCTGCAGCAGCCAAACTAAACAATATGGTCTGTTTGTCTCCTGTTTCAGGTGGTACCTTACATGTAGTCCAGCAGAAGTATCTGCAGACAGAAAACACCCGGCAAAGAGCAGCACAGCCAGCCTGGCAACAAACTCCCTCAGGAGCAATTCCTGCAAAGCAAAACTGCTGCCAGCCTGTGTGCTGACATGGGGACATGAGGCTGGGGACAGAATATCTCAGAATCATAGAATGCGTTGGGCTGGAAAGGACCTTTAAAGGTCCTCTACTCCAACCCCTCTACAGCGAGCAGGAACATCTTTAACTAGATCAGGTTGCTCAGAGCCCCATCAAGCCTGACCTTGAATGTCTCCAGGGATGGGACCTCCATCACCTCTCTGGGCAACCTGTGCCACTACTTCACCACCCTTGTAGTGACAAATACATGGAATGAAGGGTAGTGAAGGGATGAATGGAAGTATGGTCAGGAATAGCCCCTCTTTCACCCATAGACATCTGGAGCAGGGTCTTCTTCCCTTCACTTGCCTGGTCCCTGGCACAACAGCCACTGCAAGCATTAGCAGCCCTCAGAAGCAGCCACATGTTGTGGGTAGGCAGCATCAGTTATCTGAATAAAAGTCTCTCACAAGAAAGCCTGGGCTCACTCGGGCTTTAAAGCAAGTGGTTCGTCCCACCCAGGGTGGAGAACACAGAGGGGTGTAACGAGCCACAGCTTGTCACCTGGGCTGGGTGAACAGGCTGGTTCTTGCTCTCCAAGGGGCAACACAGCAGAAAGCTGACCTGGGCTGGGATGGGGACTGCACAAACTGTGTGGAGAGGCACAGGAGAAATAAGCTTCAGGAGTGGATTTGTGTAAAACCAAGGAAACAAGTGTCATTAACAGGAGGTTAAAAACCAAGGGGTTTAAAGCAGCTTATTCCTGCGGACTGCACCTTCTTTCTCACCCCTGAGTTGCAAGTGGCTCTTTCTTTCACTTCTAGGCAGTAGCGATTTTTAATTCCACTCAAATATGAGATGAAGAAAACCCCTTGACCGCTCACCATAATTGATGCTTCACCCACACTAATTGCTGCATTTGCCAGTCTGGGGCTGTTACCTTGGGGTCTTTTGTATTCCTGCTTTTGGCTTCAGCTGAAAGGCTCTCACAGTTCAGAATGAGCTTTTATTAATGATTAAGCCCCTTAACTCCTTGCTGCCTTAGAACCCTTCAGAGAAAACAAAGCCAAGGGACTCACAGCCCGGGTCTGGGTTAAAACCAGTCCCACTGGTTTTAGGAACCTGGCACAGGCAGGGAAGGACAGGACATCATCTGGCCCATTTGTTTGTGTTCATCATTGCCCCAGGGGAAAGGAGGACGGGGGAGCGATGAACATGGAGGGGTGTGGAGCACATGGTGCTCTCCTCACACCCCTGTGAGCCCCAAAGAACAGGACCAGGCTGGCGTGGCCTCCCTCGCATCCTGCAGAAAGGACGTGCGTGAGGGATCTGGGCCCATTGATGAATATTACAATTTCAAAAAGGCAAAAGCGGTATTTTCTCTGAATTTTGTTCCTACCAGTTACAAGCAAAATGTCACTGTTCCCTGTTGGTATTAAATTGCCACTGGGATTTCAATGATGACAGAGAAAATAAATAATTTTTCTGAATTTTTTTTGAAAGAAAGGAATAAATTTTGATCTGGTCTGTGCTCTCTTATACCAGGAGCACTGTCTTTGGTAGCCACAAAATTGCCCATGAGTAAAGCAACTCAGAAATACCATTCCAGGAAACTCATTATCTTTAGGTTTTCATTACATTTAAGTTCAAAATCAGCTCAGCTTTAGTTATGGATCAGCTAGTGCATCCAAAATTGATTTTCTGTTCATTAAAATACAAACTCTCTTGAAGTGCAGTCACACTTAATTTCACTTTTTCTCATCATCCTGTGTATATTTTTCAAAGAGTGTTTCAGCACAGCCCCACATTTGTACCTATGGTCTCCTGCTGTTTAAATGACTCTGAAGACTCAACCTACCTGTGCAGCATTATTTAAATTCTTTTCATTCTTGGTACAGCAATAGAAGTGCAGAACACTAGGGCAGTCTTCAATTAACTGACAAAAAAAGAAATTTTTTAAAAAAAGATGACTAATCCACTGCCCTGGGTATATGGCAAAGCAAACTAGTGCCTCTTTATGTAACGCCTAAATCTCATTTTAAAAGTACACCTGGAAATTAATCACAAGAGGCCAAATCCAGAACTTAGACCATAGCATAATTGTAGTTCAGTAGCTAGAGGCATGGCATAAAATTCAGAGAAGCCACTCTGCAATATTGCCTAACCCCCAAAGCACATATATCTACATCTGCATTAACATCTACATCTATATCCTCCCCATCGTGAAGGTTCCCAGATTACTGGCACCTCCTTATTCTACACCAAATCGGGTGACAGCAGCATTGCTGGTGTCAGTGCTGGAACTTGGAACTTGAATTTTAGGTGGTGTGGTGCTAGCATAGCTTATCTGGGTGTGGTGTGATGCTAGCATAGCTTATCTGGATACCAAAGGGCTATTTTACAGTGACACAGTCTTGTCAGAGCAAATAGGGATGGCAGGCAGCAAACAGCTGGTGGACCTGAGCTTGATATTGGCCTGAAACTCAGTTCTATCACACTTCTCCTGCCTGCTACAGTGGCTTTGCACGGAGGCTGGAGACCTCCATGGAAATGGCTGTTCCTTAAACTGAATCCCCAGCTGCTCAGTATCTAGTTTGGTCAAGGGATTAAATAATCCCCGAGTTGAGATTCCTGCCATTCATCCCAAGACACTATTCCATCAATAGATCTCCCTGCTATGGCACTTAGCCTCATGGACAAAGCAATCTTTGTTCCTGCCCACGCTCGTCTCATGTCTCTACCTTCATAGCTCTTTGGATCACTCACAGGTCCTTTTCTGAGTGCTCAAACCTTGTTGTAATTTTCTCTCATTTGGCTGCTGGTTAGCCAAGCTGAACAGATTTAATTCTTTTCCTTCAAAGTTAGTTCATTCAAGCCTCTTCTGCATATCTCATCTGATGTAGTGACATTGTCCCATCACTCAAAAGCCCAGAAAGACATGCAGCACCCAGAGCTACCAAACCCATGGGCAGGCTCATCCAAGGTCTGTAAAATGTATGACCTTCCTGGAGCTGGTTCCCCAGAGAGATCCACTGCAACTTGCGTTGCCTCCACAGCACCCACCCACACTGCATCCTTTCTTTACTTAAAGTTCCAATCAGTACTGCAGCAGATGCCTGCAGAGACTGTGAAGGAATAAAATGAGGGTGAATATATCTGCCACCCATCTCCACTGCAGTCTGTTACACAGCCAGTTTCCACGCTGCTGTACAGCACACCCTGACACCACTTGCTAAGCTAGTGCACTACCATCTGCATCTGCCTCAGGGTATGATCAGCCTGAGGACTGGGCAAACTGACCCAAATTTGCTCATATTCAGACTGCTGAGGGTCAACCCCGTTCAGAGCAGTGTTCCCATGAGCATCTTAAGGGAGTACTATGAGCTTATACCAGGAGTTTTGCTCCTCAGCCTGCTCATGCAGATAAATCCTGAGGTAACTGCGGAATTTGTTTGGAAGCTGATCTCATTTGAAAAAAATGTATAAAAAAATCTTTTTTTATCAGGAACCTGACAGGCTATAGAACAAGCAGCACTTGAGTGTGATGGTAATGTACACAACACTTCATTCATTACTGTATTTATTATCAGAGAGCTTGTCACATAGTTTTCTGAGCAGGTTACTCTGCAGTCTTATTAGCATACTACCCTAGAAGAGTGGGTAGGTTGAGAGTTATGCTCATAAATCACTTGTGAAAATCCCATGAGGACTCTTTTTACCTGAAGAGAAAGGAACTTTTCTCTATCTTCAAAATAAACAGGGACAGCCTGAGCTGACAGGAAACTTCCAAGTGCTTGGAAAAATCACGGCAGAAAAGTAAAGACTGAGGAGCCTGCAGGTGAATTTGTGCCACGTCCAATACTGCTTCCAGATCCATCCCACTTGCCAAAGGACAACTCATATGATGCGTGCCCTGAGGCACATAATTGGTGACAGAGAGCAAGGCGGTAGCAGAGGGAAGGGAGGAGAGCTGCAGTGCAGGGCCATGGCTTTGGAAGGTGTGACAGCTCAGTCACCAGGTAGAAGAGAGACCATGACATAGGGCCATAATGTTAATAGTGATTTCAAGTTTGTTTACTCCTGTGGGGAGACCCTAGCAGGAGTAACTCAGCTTAAACAGCAGATTTTTATCAGCTGACCCTCTGCACCCACTGATCTGATTTTAGTGCCCACAGATTTCAAAGAAGGTGTAAGATATGTAATATAGCCATTTGTTCTCTTCTTCCTCTATAATGATCCCAGACCTGAGCTCCTCCCTTCACCCATATCCTGGCATGTTAGGACTCCCAAAGCAGGGCTTTACCAGTGTCCCACCACGTGCTGCCCTGGCAGTAAAGAGCAGGGGGTTCTCCTGCCAGATGCCCTGATATCAGCTTCATGTCCTTCTAAGCCAAGCCCAGAAACACTTTCCTCACGCTCTTGTTTTTAGACATTACCAGCCCTTTTTTTGCTACTTTTTCTAGGAATGGGTCCAGGGGATTCTCTGAGCAGGATGGGTGGCAATATCACCAACTTAGAAATATCACAAGCTCCACATCTGAAACTGCACAGATAGAAGCATCCTCTCTGCAGAGCCGTGTTACCCTGCGGCAAATACCATTTTCTTAAGCAATTTTTCTTTGGACCAGAACGGGGCAGCACAACCCAGACAAATCCAAGCAGAGAGCATGTGTGTCCTGACTGAGCAGCATTTCTATGAAAACCCCACACGTTTCAGGGGAAACAGTCTTTAGCACTGCTAATGCCACTGAGAGTGGCTGCGGAGCCCTGCCAGTTGTGCAGTCAATTGTTGAGAGTCTCACTTTGTTAAACACAGATCTGGAAGCCTTCCCAGACTACGCATCTGCCCCTGCAATTCGAGACCTAAGCGGCTGTAGCTGAATGAGGAGATAATGAGTAAATACATTCCCAGCGACTGCTTTGGGAGGAGAATTAATGAACCATTATCTGTTTCTCTTGAGCTTCGAGTGGTCCCTACCTCCCATTTCTCCCCTCCAAAATCAAGCTTTTGGGTAGATGCTAGATAAAGAGCGAAGATGGACACCTATGTGCCAGATGTGCAGCCCCACACATACAAGGGCCCTACCTCGAGCCTTTTACAAAACTTACTGTAGCTTTCCTCCCCAGAGGTCAGGCAGACCACGCACTGCACAATTAAGAAATGACGTGCCTTCTACCATGTCCCTGAGTACTTGCCCATGCAGCAAGGGAGGCTACGAAGCTGCAGTCAGAGGGGTGACGCCACCCTGAGAGCTGTGTCACAACAACGGGGCTTCTGGCAACACCAGGCAGTCGATGCAACTCCTGCAGACCCGAACCGCACTCATTTGGATGCCAGATAAATGAGTTGCCCAGGCTGTGGGCGCTATTTGCAGGGGATGTTCGTGGGTGTGCTGGAAGCGCAACTCAGGTACAATAGTGTCGCTTCTGAATACGAGAATAATTGTCTAGATAATGTAACAGCAAGAGGACCTAGCATGAAATGTGACATGTGGTGAAAAGGGAGGCTCTAGGCTGAGTTGTTCTAATGAGAGGCTGTCAGCGTTTGAAAGTGCTTAGTCAAGTGTAGGGCACTATTCAAGCAGAGGAAGAATTTCTGTACTGTACTGTATTCAAGAGATAGGAGCAGCATTTGAGCAAAAATGTGTGTGTGTGAGAGAGAGACCAGCCGACGGGTAGAGGAGGAGGGGGTGGCACAAAGGAACAGAAGTGCCTTCTTCAGCTCAAAATATCTTCAGTCTCTACCAATTCATAGAGATAACAAACATGCTACTTCTGAGAAAGAAAGATGTCTCTTGAGTGCTGAAGTGTAAGGTCCTCAGTGCCATTTTTGAGTTCAGAAAACAGGAGCAGCATGTTGGGGATTGTGTGCTCCCATGAAAAGTGTCTGCGAGTCAGAAAGCCTGGTTGATCTGCCCTGAATTTTGATGCCATTCCTCTGCCCTGTCTCAGTTTCTCCTTTTGCAAAATGGAGGCAGCAATGTTTCCCTTTCTCTCTAAGGCACTCATAGGATGTTGTTTTGGCAGTGACGCAGTTTCCCAGAGTGGCATCGTACACAGGGTGCTGGCAGTGTCCCCGCTCCTGTGCCACGAGAAGAACACCATTCACCTTGCAGAGGCTGCGGCTCTCTGGCACAGGCAACTGCATGGCACAATTTGCCTGGAGAAGGGCTGGTCCCAAACCAACCCCTAACTCCTGCTCCAAATCTCTTTTCATAAGCTTCCAAGGAGACACCCTACTCCTTCTCTTACCCATACCCTTCTCAGCCCCTGTGCAATCTGTGTCCACCTCCACTTATGGCCCTTTTGCCTCGTCAGGCATCTTCTTGCAGATTGAACCATTTGCAGAAGCGTGCTGCAGGGACACTCACCACAGGATGTCCTTATTATGTTTTACTCTCATTTTGCAGGGCAGGGTTTCACTTTAATATCCAAGTGCTCATGATTAGGCACGGAGGCGACAGCTCTTGTAAGAGGCTGCTCACACTCTTCTTGAGGCTATCCTTTCCCACTTTCTGCAAAGGTAGGCACTCATCCTCTGCAGCATCAGGCTGTGCTGGGTAAATATCAGGGCTCAGACACACCAGCAGCTCTCTGGGGAGTAACTCATACCCACTGTCTGTGGGGACTGTCTATGTGCACTCCTAAGAGCATCCCTCCACGCAGCTTAAGCTCATCTGTCCTGATGACAAGTCCCTTTCCTCGCAGCGGGGCTGCTGCCTTTGCGTTCATGAGCTGAGCTGGGTCAGGGAGTTGGACCAGTCAGAAACTATTCACATCTGCAACAAAGACAGTTTATCTAGCTATCAGTGAAAACTAAGTGAAAGGGCATTTAAGTTGCTATTTGCTCAGCAGATACTGCTCATCAGTTGCCATGGATTAGCTGATGCAAAGTTACGTGTTACTGCACGTGTTACCCGGCAGGGCCTCAGAAGCTGATGCAGGTTAAGGCTGAGTCCTTGCCCCTGCAATAAGACAGCTGGAAGTAGTAGCAACAAAAGCAGTTTGTGTCTGTCGTTCCTTGTATCCACTGAGACAAGGACTAACAATGTATGAATTAAAAAATGGAAGCTTGAGCTCTGGTAAAATGATAAACCACTTGCTGGTTTCATGATCTCAAATGCTGCTCCAGAAAGATGATATTCCCATGCCTTCGAGGGCGCTGCCATTTCTTGCTGTACGACCTTATGGATAAATAGCACCTGTAAAGCTGGTCTCTAAGCTTCAACAACCCCAGTAACACTTGTCTTTTTTTCTTCTTATTCACAGCATGCTTTATATTTGGGCTCCTTGCTTTCCTTGCCTTACCACTGTCCATGACTTTTATAGGTAAGTTGACTGCTAAAACAATTTGAAAATTGGAACTTCATGGCACTGTATGGCAGGTTAACACATCTGGTGGGAGAAAGTAGTTGGAAAACTTACAGTTTCCCACTGTTAAACCTGTGCGTTGGTATTTAAGCTGCAGACAGAATCCCAGCCCACGCTGCATGGCGGGGAGGAAACAGTGTTTGAATTCTGACCCTGTTTGTCTTAAATACCCCTCCAGTGTGTCATACCTCAATGCCGGGCTCCGTCTGTGGGAGGAAGCTCAGAATCTGACACATGAGAATATTTCATTAATCAGGATCCCTCTGTATTAACTGCACTGTTAAAATCTTAGAGGCATAGGGCTGGAAGGGAAGAAGAGATGATCTAGGCTGCTATTTCCCCACCTTTTTGAACGTAAGACCTGGTTTTTGGCTGATCTGTCTCTGCATAACCCCCCAAAGGCTGGATTTGTGAGTAGCATTTCAAGATCAAATATTAAGAAAGGAAAGGAAAATCCTTTGAGCTGCAGAATTTTATACATTTTTTAACTGCATAAGGCTCTTCTTTTCTTAAGCATCACCTTTTCCTTACCATTAACAGAGATGATTTTTTTTTATTTTGACTGAGCATTTTCTAACACTTCGTTGCTCCCTTTGGGCCTTTCACACCCTCCACACAGGTTGCGACCCCCACTTGAGAAACATTGGTAGAGACACCAGCCCACCTCCGCTTTCAGACAGGCTTGCGTGCTCACGGCATCCCTGACAGATGTCTGACTTGCCCTTGCTCAAGGAAATTCCACGGCTTCCCAAGGAGCCTATTTCAGCACTTTATTGCTCTCACAGACAAAATATTTTTCCCCATATCCAACCTAAATCTTCTCTATGGCAAATAAAACAGATTACAGCCTGTCCTACCCACTGTGGTCACAAAGACAGATTGGTCACTGCCCTGCTCAAGAGAACCTTTGAACTGTTTGAAGGCTGCTATTACAACTCCACTCCATCTTCTCTTTTTTCCCAACGATCTCAAAAAACCTACTTCTTTCATCCTGACCTCACAGGTCACTGTTTCTGGTTTTTTTTGCATTTTTGCCTCCCTCCTTGGGCCTCTGGCCACTGTAAGCTTTTTTTCCCCTTCACAAAAATTAATAAAAATAAAAGATGGAACACAGGACTCCAGCTGAGACCTGAGGAATGAGCAGTGCAGAATAATTAGCTCCTCCATTTAACATGCAGAACACCTCAAAATGCAAGATGACCTCTCTGCACAAACTCATTGGTTCCAATTTAGTTTATGGTGCATTGTAAGCCCAGATAGGTTCTGGCAGTGCTGCTCCCTATCAGATATTTATCATTTTTTATTTACATTGAAGTTTTCTCTCCTATATGCAGTGTTCAGCTTTATCGGCTGTCATCTGGTAGATTTTAGATGTCTTTTACCAGCATATCCAGATCACTTTGAATCTTAAGTCCTCTCCTCGGGAGCTCTTACAATCATTCCAGATGGGCGTCCTTGAGAAGTTGTTCACCTTCTACCTCATTATTCATGAAAGCTGCTGCAAATGAGCTCTACATGCAGATACCGTGGGCAAGATGCATCCCACCTAGATTTGGACTGCACGCATGTGTAACCAAGCTAAGTGCCATGTATTGCCTATGCAGGCAGTTAAGAGAAATGGGAGGTTCTGGCAGTGAAAGTCCCAGACCTGTTTTTAGGTGTCTGCCTTGAGATGAGATGACTTATAAGGGAGTCGGAACATCTAGTCCGTTGGCATGGTAGGTCAAAAGAACAAAAAAGGTGTTCAGCTAAAGGTTGATGCTGCTTCTTTATCTAGGGCCTTCCAAGTACCAGTGATGACTGTGGTGGGATTCTGATTAGGATGTCCTAATTAGGAATTAGGGAGTTCTAATGGAGGCTTAAGGAGCAATTAGGAAGTAGGGAAATGGACTCAACTGTTACATCTCAACACTTAGGCTCTTACGTTTATCCATGACTTAAAATTGCTATTTATCCCTTAAGAGGATTTTAGATTTAGCTTTTCCCCAGACTCAATATGCTTGAGCTGTTGAATAGGGATGGGAAGGTAGAATTCAAAGCTTGCATGGATATTGACAGCCAGCCTTCTGGAAATTAATCCAGAGCTGGAACCTGACTACTCGGAAATATTATTTCCTAGGAATATTTCATAATATCTTTAAGATCAGTGAGCAGTGGAAGGTGTACGGTAAGATTAGCCTGGAGCTCTGGGTATCTCCTGCATCAGATATAAAGCCCTTTTTTTTTTTTTCACAGCTTACTGAAATTAAGAGATAATGCCACTGCAATATACTGTTGTCAGAGGATATTGGTTTCCTGCAGCTACATATCTGCAAAGGCATTTTTAGGAAAATGAAATGTCAAGGAAAATGCAGATATTTATTATCCAAACAATAGCTTCTGATTTTTCGATAACATTCTATTACCATGATCTCAGAAAATAACTTGCTGAAGGGCCTCCAGTAATTATGGCTCTTGCCTTCTGCAAAGGAAAACTGTGAGATATTTTCAAATGTTAACAAATACATTGTAATATCATTTGTTAAAACTCCAGATAAATAACTGGTAGCCCCAGTAATAATTACACGCTAAGATGATACACTTCTAGAATTTGGTCATTCTGTAAATCACAGTACAAGTCAAGACACATGAAAAGAATGTAGCAAATTTTCCAAGCTCCAAACCTGTGACATCATTTAAGCCATAGATTGTTGAGCTGATTTCTGATTTTTACTTGTAGGAATGATCCCTTTTATCTTTTTTTTTTTTTTTTTACTAAACACTTCATAAACAAAGAGAGCTATGGAAGGACCTCATAGACCTTTTTTGAGAATTTTTGTTAGTTTCCAGGACAGTGAAGGATTGCTCCCAATAACGCATTCTTGTATGCTGTCCAGACTACCTTTATATATAGTGTTCCCCAGGGGTAGCTAAAACACATTCAAAAGCTGATGACATAGTTTTCTCAACAGGCAGTCTAAATTTTCCCCTGTTCAAATTTAAACCAGTACTACTTCTCATGCTCATATTTACACCACGTAATTCCTCAACTCCCAAGTGCTCCTGATAGTTATCTGAAGTGTCTTCTCATACTCTGTACCTTTATGTGGGAGTCAGACTTGTTTTGTAGCAGTTGTTGCTAATATCATCTTTCCTTGCATTTCAGTCATAGAATCATAGAATCATTAAGGTTGGAAAAGACCTCTAAGACCATCTTAGTCCAACTGTTTACCCAACACTCCCATGGCTACTAAACCATGTCCCAAAGTGACACATCTACACATTTTTTGAATACTTCCAGGGATGGTGACTCCACCACTTCCCTGGGCATCCCGTTCCAGTGTCTCACCACTCTTTCAGTGAAGAAGTTTTTCCTAATATCTAATCTAAACCTCCTCTACTTGAGGCCATTTCCTCTTGTCCCGTCATCAGTAACTTGAGAGAAGAGACCAACACCCACCTCACTTCAACCTCCTTTCAGGCAGTTACAGAGAATGATAAGGTCTCCTCTCACTGTTTCTGTGAGTTTCCTCTGATTTGCTGATATGCTTTTGGATAAAATGGTGCCCAAAAGCAATTACTTTGAGATAAATATTCTGTGGCACCTAGATCCCAGTGTAAAGCCCACAGTCCAGGGCCTGCCTGAGGTCTGTGCTAAGGGATGGCAGCTGGAGTCTTCCACTAAGAACAACAGAAAATGGCCTGGCACGTTGTGTCCTCTGCCTCCTAAGAGAAGGTGAGGAGCTAGCACCAGACACCAGATTTTATATATATATATAGCCTGGCCATATAGCAGCCCTCGTTTACTACGGGATGACTTTAGCCATTTTCAGATACCTGAGAAGAGCAAAGCAGTTAAAATGAGGCCAATGCTGTATCGGTTTTCATTCATCCTGATGCCTCACCTGATGGATAACCATGAGTCACAAGGACACTTGGTTAGCAATGATCCGCTGTGGGCCATGCCACAACACCGCCCAAAAGGTTGTCCTTAGAGAAGCTCATATCCTGATTGCTCACAAATGCTCTTTCCATTGCATCCTGGATCCCACTGCAGCATTGTACTGTGGTAGTCAAGAGGTAAAAATGAGCAATATCTTTGCTTCCACGAGCCTCCCATCTCTTTTTTTCCTTTTGACACTGTGCAAACAGCTGGACGTACTTGCTATGTCTGGTCTTGCAAATGTTGCTGGTTTATTCATTTGGACTTGTGCGTCGGTCTGTTCTGTGGTCATGTTCAATTGCTCTTCACAATAAACCACAGATCACTCTGGCTTGCAGGGAGCATTGCACTAGAACCAGAGGTTTGATCTCTCATGGTCCATATATGCCATCATCAACATTGGAAGGAAAACATATCTGGTGCTCATGGGAAAGAAGAGCTAGCACTGATGCTCTTCTACTAGTTTTGATGTTCCCAAATAAATCAGGCAGGGGCCGTGTGTGAATTGACTAGCACATGATGTGTGTGTCTACATTTCACTGTAACAAGTATCAGTGCCCATCTGTCAACAGTAGGTTCATATTTCCTATTCACCCATAGTCCTGTATTTTTTAAGTTACTACTGTATTACCCCCTTTCACCTCCTATTTTGCTGTCATATCTGCCTGCAATATTCTCCCAAAACCTATAGAGTACCACTGCCTGTCATTCAAATCCCTCCAAAGATTGACTGCTGTCATGTTACATGTATGAAAGGACTCTGTAATAGATTTGTCTGTGAAACAGAATCATAGCTCCATGATAACAATTGGCACGTTTTCTTGATTAATTTTTTTTGGCCTCCAATCAAAATCTCAGTAACACACTGGAAACAGCAATTGCCTAGGTTCCTAAACTGAAATATATTCCCTGAGATTCCTGTCCAGCTGCTTTTGTGACAGGCTATTACAGGGCCAAGGATTCTGGAAAACCTGGCAGCTGCTCTCTGAAAAATGATATAATTTGTGACGATTTCCCCTCTGTAAAGTTGGGAGTCGGAGCAGGTCTTACAGAGGCAAAATGGACAAAAAATTACAGCCTTGCAACAGAGGACAAAATGGGAGAGAGTCCAAATCCATCTAAGTCCAGCCCTTTTCAATTATGAGAAGGCTGGTAATAAATACTCAGTGGAGAAGAGTCCATCATCCTCCAATAGCCCTTACAAACTGCACATCACAAAACGCCCCCTTGTGTCCTATGAATAAGTTTATAGCAATGAACCACAATGCAGAACACCTGTATTATGCTATACAAAGAGAACTAGACATCAGAAATGTTCTGGACCAGCAATAGTAGTGGATTTGGTGGGCAAATTGACAAACTCAAGTGGATTACAGCTACAGAAGAAGGCAAAAAAAAATTCCCCCAAACAAACACTACTAGTTCTTTTCTGATTTCTCCTATTCAGTGTACTTCTGAACACAGGGACAAGATGTTCCACCTGAGAGATGTTTAGCACTAAGATCAGAATATTACTTTCAGGACCTTGTATCTACATTATTCAGAGAAAAGTAAAAATTTCTCCTTACACAAGAATTAAACAGAAAAACCTTTCTGTCCTCTGCAATTGATCAGTAGACGCCTTGAAACATAGGACCAATAACAATAAAATTATAGTGTAATGAAGAATTTAAAATTGACTAAAGATGCCACTGGGTAGGAGACTTGGGCAGGGGATTCATCTCAGCTAACTTGAGATATCTACAGCTGGCTGTCTAGGTTCCTCATATAGCCATGGAGAGAAAGAGGCACCTTCAGGGCTCAACTCATCTGACCTATTTTAAATGCCTATCTTAGGATGAGATGAATTGATTTTTACAAGTGTCTATTTCTCCCTATTGACTCTAAAGAGAGTCTAGGAAACTAGTTCAGATACGGATGCCTGCATTGCAGACATCTATATTTGGACAGATGAGTCTCACTGCCACAGACCTGTATCACAAGCTTCAGCGTCTACTGCCAGCAACATCCTTATATTGCCGTACACTCCCTTCCCTAAAACTTACCCAGCCCTCTCTTTCTAGCAGGAGATTTGAGGGTTGCCAGGATCTTCAGCTCCATAACAACCAATGTTTTTAGCCTCCAGAAATGTAAACAGCCCAGAAACTTGAGCTTCTCTGGTTTCCTATCAGCTGCCTGGGAAGCTAAAAAGGTTCCAGGTGCTCCCACAGGCACTGGCTCCCAATCTTTGAGGCATCTGACTCGGGAACATGCCACACTCATGGGAGCTAATGAGCAAGAAAGGCCTGGAAGAAGCTTATCAGAATTCCTTCTTTTCACAAACAGTTTTGATTTTCAATGAATTTTCTACTGCTGATGAAAATTTCCTGTCCAGATTGGTCAACCATTCATTTAACAAAGATGCAGTGGCTGTAGCTAATGACCTGTGTATGTGGCTCTGATCAGTAATGCCAGAACAAAATCATTACTGTTGTTACCTTTGCATTCCCTCTTCCTTTTGCTGGTTCATGGCCCTCACATGTAGTGCGAGATGCAAACTCCCTTTAATTCAGCCCCCATTTCAGTACATGCTTGATATGAGTCTGGGGTCTAAGCACTACGCTTAACTTAGAGCATCTTTAGTTTTCACTGTATAGCTCGTTGCACTATGGGATCACTGGAGATAACAAACGTTAATTTTTGTCTTCAGGAATGAAGTTTTTGGAAGACTGCCCAGTTCAGCCACTAATTCCATTATATCTGTTGGTGGGTGGAGTGATTGGCAGCTTAAAGGTAATGCGCCTTCTGTGTGTGAAAATTATTTTGTGTGACTCGACTTAGACTTCCTAGTTAAGACATAACGATGGCTCCAGACATCTCCATGCAGCGCTGAAGACAGCTACTGGGATTAAACTGTGCTTGTTCCAGCATCTAAAACACCCGTCAGTCAAGTGAGACATTAATGAGTTCAGCATTCAGCATTGTCCCACACATTTTGGTGTGACTTTCTCCTACATCACAGCATCTGTGCTACCATCCCTACTGAGAGAAACAACTACAGAACATGGATGCCTGTGGGAAATGAGGTTCTGTTTCCACGAGTAGTCCTCTGAGCCTGCCAGACATTGCTCCTTCATTTTCAGACACACAGGCTGGACAAAAAGTGAAATTATTCTCCTAGCTTTCGGAACGCTATAAAACTACAGGTCTTTGTACATAGTCCTGCACAAGTTCAATGTGCTCCCACTCTGGCCTGGCCAGAAGCAATGACTACGCAGAAGTCTGGCTTCCTTCCAGAGTGAATATATCTTTGCATCACAGCAGGGCTTATAATCTAGGCACAGCATTTTCTAACCACAGCTTCCTATCTTCCAGTGGACTGTGCTCACTTATATCTTCATTAAGCCAGAGCCTGGCTGCTTGACAAGTAGAGACATCGCCATATCTGTGTTACACCCTGGTCGCTATAGACCTGTAACTCTGAGTTGACTTTAGGGTGAAGGATCGCCTTGTTCTGACAGTCCCTCTGCAGATGGTGTTAACTGGCTGCTAGCGGGCACGAAGAGATTTGTCACAACAGACTGCAGAGCTACTTTAAGGCTTCTCAGCAGGATTAAGCAAAATTGGTTTTTTTTGCTGTCCCGATGATATTGCTGCCAAAGGAAGGAAAAGGGACAGAGCTGAAGGAAAAGCTCTTGAACCGCACTGCTGGTACATGAAGGGCTAAGAACAGCAAGTGATGCAGCTGTTGGAGACAATGTCTGTGCTGGCAGCACTGGCTGCCCTGCATAGCTAACAGGGGCAGCAGCAAGTCAGCACCCAGTCTACCTTCCCTGGAGCCTGGCCCCAGCAGAGCAGACAGAGTAGACCTGTCAGGTCGTGGCCTAATGTTTCAGTACAGTCAGCCTGTCCTTTGAAAGGGAACCTTCTGGTCTCTCACTCAACAGCACTGCATATTGCAGCCAGCAGATGCTGCAGACAGGAGCTAGTTATGCTCCCCTTTGGTAACTTTTCAACTCCCTTTTCTTTGCCAGGATCGAAAGAAAGGGGAAAGAATATTCCTCTGCACGTCCCTGCATCTCCTGCAGTCTCTAACAGTGGTAACCAAGGCACAGTACATCACTGGGTTATGAATCATCCCCCTGAGGACCTGTGGTCAGTAAATAAGTAAATGGAGAAAAAAAGAAAGTGCTTAATCCTGTTATAGAGAATTTGCTATGCTATGAGTTCTACTGGAAAAGGCTTAGTCATTTGATCACACCAGTGGACTTATCTGTATAATCAAAGGTTCACTTAATACTAGTTTAGAAAAGATTAGAGCAGAATTGAAAGGAAATTTTCATTCCAATGAACTGAAGCCTTCCTCAAAAATGTCGACTCTGTCTTAGCTATTTCTGGTTTAAAGTCAGTTTTTCTCACCCTAAATAAGATGGTAAGTGTATTGATTAATATTCATGCTGACATACAAATTTGGCTTCAGTTTACAGCAAGACTGCCTATTTTGCAATCTGGCAATACATTTGGTCAGAATTGGATTGGCTTAACTCATGTGTCATCTCACAGTGCTTGATCTGTAGCCAAATTCCACCAGTCTCAAGTCTCCTCACTGTTAAGTTTGTCAGATTGCACAAACTTCACTGAGCAGTACATTTGCTTGACTTCTGAGAGTTAAAATGTCAGAGAATGGGTAGAGGATGAAGTCTGAATGAACACTGTCCTGTGAGGGACATTATATAATGGAAAGTCATTCTCGCTCAGATTTGTAAGACCTGTAGGCTCCTCATCTGTTTCTTTACCACCTCCAGTCTTTTAAAAGGCAATGGTAACATACAGCACCTGGAGAGGTCTGCTGAAATCATGTTGCTTCATAAACATATATTCAGCAGTTAATAATAATACGAGCAACTGTCAGAATTTGCTTCAATCACAGCTTGGTAAGGCAAAATCCATAAGAACTAAATACACTTCCCACAAACTGGTTAGATGCAGTTGAGATCCACAAAGCCATGTAGGAGGTTTCACTGACTTCCTCAAAACCAACGCTTCTCTGCCATTTAACCCCACTCCCATTGCTGAGCTTGGTGAAGCTTGAGTACAGGCAGCTGCCTGTGTGCTGAGCTCACCTCAAAGCTAATGAGTTGCAGTGGAACTTCAGGTCAAACCACAGGTCCTCCCATGCAGAAATCTCAGACCCACTTGCTGGGTAGGTTTATCCCTCCTGTGCGACATGAGTCTACCTAAAATAAATGTTCATCTGCAAAGAAGATGCTCTGCTGGTTTGAATAAGCCTACCAGCTTGAATGCTCAGCTGGAGGTGAGACAGCCAATGGAAACATCCTTTTTTTTGCCTATGTGGGTGCTGGGACTTTAATATCTGTTTCTCACAAACTGGTACCAACATCTGGGCTAGAAAAAGAGCTGGGTTTGTGAACAAATATTTAATCATTCATACGTGATTGAACAGTTTTACAGGGAAGAGCAAGAGAATCCTCTTCTCACGATGTCTTGGATTCTCTAGCTAAGCTTTGCCTCTAGAAGACAGGGCACATAGATTATAATTTGAACTAGGCAGAAAATATACCCATATGGGTTTTCCTTAGCCAGTGTTCTCACCACTAACCATTGACTAATGGAGGAGGGAGAGTGTAAAATGAGGGATGCTCTTCTCTCCCATTTCGAGCAGAAAAAATGAGCACAGAATATAACTCTGGGAAAGAACATGGCTGTGAACCCCTCCTTGGACAGTACATCCCTCCCCACAGCCCCTTATAAATCCATGTCTTTTACCTTTCTCTCTGAATGTCATTCCTAGTTGGCCGAGGCAGCTTAATGCTCAGTTGGCTTCTCAGAGTCCCCTTCCTAAAGAAGCAGCTTGCTGCAAGGAGGCTTGCACAGGAACCCAGTAGTACCAACAGTAGTTCCTTGAGGACTGGGCCAAGAGTTTCAGGTGTAGCAAGATACCATGGGTTTCACAATGTCTGGCCCAAGTCCTTGTTGGGCCCTGTATACACCTCTCCTATAAATCTACCAAAATTAAGAAAGTAATTTAGGGGACAGAAATTTGAAAGCTGACTGTAGTCAACTTACCTACGTATTGCCAAGACTAAACTACAAGTCTTCTAAGCATTGCTGATAGGTCCTACTGCATTTCCCTGTAGACCAGACCTTCCTAACCTCACGGCACCATGATATTCCACCTATTTCTCAGGCAGGAATGGAGCACTCTGATAAAATTACCCTTAATTGAAGAAATTGTGGCAGATTCATCCCAAGTGTCTGAAGCAATTTATTTGGTGTTTAGGTTGAAGTCTAGATCCTTCATAGTTTTATTTAAGCTGATTCACCTATATAACCATGGAAAATAGAGTTAGGAGAGACAAATCCACCCACTACATGGCAGGAACTATTCTACTTAAGTCATTTAGCAGTTACTCTAATCTGTTCTTAAAAGTCTCCAGCGTGGGAGCTGCTGCCGTCTCCCTACACAATCTGTTCTTATGCATTTCCATACTTATTCCACCAGCAGGTTTTTTCCAATGTCTGGCCTAAATCTCACTAGTGAATAAACTATAGGGAAAAATGCATTATCTTCCAGCAAGGCCTGCCTCATTTGTGGCTCCTCGGCTTTTCCTTACATGAGCTTCCCATACTCAGCTTTTATTTGGCCCAAAGGCTGACAGTGGCCAGAAGGTGTTCAGACGTTCTGCAGCAAATTTACCTCTTCCCTTTTCTCCCCTAATACCTCCAGGTGACTCTCCTGCTGTACGACTCAACCAAGATGAGGCAGCTCCTTTCCAAGTCTGTTGTGATTGATGATGATGATGATGACGAATATCCCTGGAGGCAGAATGCTCACAAGTACTACATCCATCTAACCCTCAGCCTTTTCCTCTTTCTCTGGTTCATTCTTGGGAACTACTGGGTTTTTTCTGTGTACCTACCAAATTTCATCCCACCTTTTCATCAGCCTCAGGATTACTGTGACAAAACCCTGTACATTTTTGCTGTTGGTGTTCTCGTTATTAGCCATACTGTTCTCTTTCTCCTTATCTTTTGTAGCTGTTGCATATATTGTTTTTCCAGGCAAAGATACTCTTCTGAGGAAGACTAAATGCCACATAAATAAAGCTCCAGATGTT
>NW_009722079.1:0-13079 GCF_000703405.1 Apaloderma vittatum | reverse complement strand
AAAGAGTGTACAACAAAGAACAGGCAATAATTCACCTTTGTGTACATCTTTGTTGTACTATATATATGTATGATAGCAGACAATTGCAAGGGGAAATTGTAAAATACAGTGCCATCTGGAAATAGCTAAACTGGAATACAGCATAGCCAAGGTAAAATTGCTGCTATCGATGCCAGGGTGCACTCTTGCTAACTTGTACATTCCTATTTTAACTCTTGGATATGCTATCTGTTGTAAGCTCTTAGAGACAGCAAATTCCTCTAAAAGCAGGTCCTTTTATGTTGTTCCAGCACAGCACATCTTTGCCTATAAAAGTAGCCACGCAGCCCTCTTTGCTGGAATCTGAACGTCTCGTAGCCTTCCTGAAGTGTGTTACTGCCCCTGCATCACAGATGGGGGAGACAGAGGGCTGTATTCAGACCACCTTGCATGGTGCATGGGCTTTGACAGTAACTCAGGTGCTCACTAGAGAGCTGTTCAGGCCACTGCTAGACCGTCCTATAAGCAGCTATGAGCAGTATGAGCATGTATACGTGGCAGTCTGAATATGGCCCCCAGGTCTCTTCTGAACTCGCATTAGAAAGCATCCATATCTAACTTTGGTGCTAAAACAGATAGTCTGAATATATCCATACGCATCCAATACATACAAACTTAGCCAAGGCCACTTTGCAAGTCATCAGCAGAACAAGGAACAGAGCTACCGAGTATTGTCAGATCAGTGCTTTAACCAGGGCTCAGCATTCCCCAATCTGGGGAGACTCCTCCACTTTTTGTATACCAGTAATTTTTCAATACCAACACCAACACAAAGAAGGTGATCAAGTTCATAGAAAACCTGATGATCTTGCGATGGTGTTTTAAATACAAAACATGAAAAGAAGACATGGGCAGGGATGTGAGAATTTTGGGTGGATGTGTTCGTTACAGGAGTTCTATAGTTGTGGTGTGAGTGCACATTTGAGTTGTTCACCTTGGTGCTGTACATATGGAAATCTATACTTAATGGACAGATGTAACACAAACAGCCTGTAAGTCAACAGCAGTGTCAGCTTTAAAAGCATCAGCATGCACGAAGACAATTGTTTTGTGACATGTAATGGAACAAGCCCGTAACTGGTCCTGGTAGATTGTTTTTTGATGTGTTGATGAATGCAGTGTAAAAGCACTCTTTCTGGTTTGCTTCTATGCACTTCTGTTAGTACAGTTGGAATGGAGGGGCTCCCCTCTATACAAGCAGCAGGGTGGCCCCAGGTCACAGGAAGAGGACATGTTTTCTGGGTATTTTTCCTGTTAAAACCCATACAGCTGAAACTTGTGCTTTAGAGGAACCTAAAGGAGTTATATGATGCCTTTGGAAGGGTGAGATCTGTAAAAGAACCACAACAACATGCCACAGCTGAACAGGCTCTGCTCAACCATCCTTCCTGGGAGTGAGGATGAACACAGTGTAACATCTGTGGAAACCACCTGACTTCAACCATGAATGTTTATCTCAGGTGCTATTGCATAGATAACTAAGGGTGCATGTGGTCCATAACGTTTTTAATTGAGGCATGGGCTTTAAGAATTGTTTATTTCCAGAAAACTAATCTTAGAAAGAAGGTATGATAAAAGGTGAAATAATCTGACAAGAGGGCAGCATCAGCGTAGCATTTCCTGCCCTGCAGCAGCCACACAGAAGAAGTCCCAACAGGCTGTTTCTCCCTAGAAAACTGTGGAATGGGAATTACTAAAACTGCTGGCTGACTTAGGCCATGCCCGGTTGTATGCTGGGAGACAGGACCGATGGAAACCTTTTTGTTAATTTGTAGGCCTCAGACTGTGACTGGGAGAAATCTCAGGCTGTCTTTTGCCAAGAGCTACTCCACCCCACACTCTCCACTGTATCTCTAATGGTACTACATGTTTACTGCTGTCAATGCTAGAATTCCTCTTTCCCACCCCAAATACTTCACTGAATTTCAGTCTTCAGTTCTGAATTGCTCTGATTTTACCTTCAGTGGAGAACATCTTTCATTCATTAAGATGCTGAGGTATTTAAGAAATTGCCTATCAGCAGGCATAACTCCATCCATCACTCAAATGGAGCAAAGCAGCTGTTTATCATTACACATGAACTTTATCCAAAAGCTTAAGGCAAGCATAAAAAAAGAAAATCATGTTCAGATGATAATGAAAAAGAAATTTAACAAGAAAGCAACTGAATGCACTCCAACCATGGAACTCCAATACAAACTTCCATGCTCTTGCAAAATGTGGCTAGAAGGTGAAGACTGACTGATTCTCTACAGTCTACCAATGGAGGCTTAATCTTTTAGGTATGAGAACCGGGTGCATTCATGAAAATCTCGGGCAAATGCTGCCAAATAACAGCACTAGTGCTCAGTGACCTGGTTGGCAAAGACGCAAAATGACAGAGGAGGTATTAACAAAGCAAAAGGCATTTGTGGAATACTTTGAAACAAAAAGCTTTGTTAGGACGGAGAAAGGAAAATTCTGAATTGTTAGTATTTACCTTTACTTGTGTACATCAATAAGCTATGGCATGTGTGAACACCAACACCTCCAAAATTGTTGAAACCATCAATTCTGTATCCAGAGGGATCTGAGCATGCCTTCTGCGCTGCCACTGCTACTGCCTCCTTCAGCAGGCAGGCGGCAGTCCTGCAGGTGGGGAGCAGGGACATCTGGTTTAGGGCATATGATTAAATACACCTGAGTTACAGTGACTTAATAAGTTAACACTCTTCTTCTGATCCATCAGCAGCAGCACAGTTTCTCTTGGGTTGCTCCAGTGGCTAAATTTCATAGAATTTCATAGAATGGTTTGGGTTGAAAGGGACCATAAAGACCACCTAGTTCCAACCCCAATGCCATGAGCAGGGACACCTCCCACTAAACCAGGTTGCTCAAAGACCCATCGAGCCTGGCCTTGAACATTTCCAGGGAGGGGTCATCCACAGCTTCCCTGGGTAACCTGTGCCAGTGTCTCACCACCCTCACAGTAAAGAATTTATTCCCTATATCTAATCTAAATCTACCCTCTTTCAGTTTAAAACTGTTACCCTTGTGCTATCACTCCCTATCACACTCCTTCCTTCCTATAGGCCTCCTTTAAGTACTGGAAGGCTTCTATAAGGTCTCCCTGGAGCCTTCTCTTCTCCAGGCTGAACAACCTCAACTCTCCCAACATGTCCCCCTAGGGCAGGTGCTCCAGCCCCCTGATCATCTTTGTGGTCTGCCTCCGGACCCACTCGAGTAGGTCAACTCTGGGGGCCCTAGAGCTGGACGCGGTACTCCAGGTGAGGTCTCATGAGATCAGAGTAGAAGTGAAGAATCACCTCCCTTGACCTACTGGCCACACTGCATTGGATGCAGCCCAGGATGCGATTGGCTTTCTGGGCTGCGAGTGCACATTGCTGGCTCATGTTCAGTTTGTCACCCACCAGTACCCCCAAGTCCTCCTCTGCAGGACTGCTCTCAATCCACTCGTCCCCCAGCCTGTTTTTGTGCTTAGGATTGCCCAGACCCATGTGCAAGACCTTGAACTTGGCCTTGTTGAACTGCATGAGGCTGGCGTGGGTCCATCTCTCCAGCCTATCAAGGGCCCTCTGGATGGCATCCCTTCTCTCCAGTGTGTCAAACACACCACACAGCTTGGTGTTAGACAGCAACTTGCTGAGGGTGCACTCAATCCCACTGTCCACATCACTGATATAGATGTTAAAGAGTAGTGGTCCCAGTACTGATCCCTGAGGAACACCACTCATCACTGGTGTCCACTCAGACATTGAGAAGTTGACCACAAATCTTTGATTTCAACCATCCAGACAATTCCTTATCCACCAAGTGGTCTATCCATCAAAACCATGTCTCTCCAGTTTAGAGACAAGGGTACTGTGCTTTGCACAAGTCCAGGAAGATGACATCAGTTGCTCTTCCCTTAGCCACCAACACTGGTAGAGCTGTCACAGAAGGCCACCAGATTTGTCAGGCATGATTTGCCCTTAGTGAAGCCATGTTGGCTGTCACCAATCACATCCTTATTTTCCACGTGCCCTAGCATAGTTTCCATGAGGATCCACTCCATGATCTTGCTGGATCAGAGGTGAGATTGACTGGCCTATAGTTCCCCAGGTCTCTCCTTTTTTTCCCTTTTTAAAAACGAGGGTTATGTTTCCCCTTTTCTAGTCAACAGGAACTTCACCAGACTGCCACAGCTTCTCAAATATGATGGATAGTGGCTTAACAACTTCATCCACCAGTTCCCTCAGGACTCATGGATGCATCTTATCAGGTTTAATTGAAGGTACCTTATCTCACTTTGGAGTAAGCTAGGAACGCACATGTGTGCACAGCACCTTAACTTGTAAGCAGCAACTTCTTAAATTGCCACAAAGTCATGGTGTCCCAGAGATATGCTCAGTCCCTGGGGAAGCAGGCACATTTTCTCAGTAAACAGCTGTGGGGGAATTAAGTTATTACAGACCAAAGGTCAAACAGCTGAAAATACAATCTATACCTTGATATGAAAATGTTTAATATTTCGCCACTAGACTAAAATTACAAATTGAAAAAGCTGTGTTTTTTCACAGCAACATAAATGTCTTCTGAACAAAATATACCCTTAAGCTAATTATTATGAACTCAGAAATGGGTTGACTACAATGCAGGAAACTAGCTGTAACTGTTCCAGATAAATCATCTCCCCTTCTTGAGAAACAAAGGTCTATTTCTAGCTTTTAAAGGAAAATATGTACATGATTTCAGTGGATTAACCTGCTCACTGCTAGTTATGGGTATTACATAAATCTAATAGTATAAAGATCCAAAGACATTTCTGCATGCACACACACACTCTAGACATATACATGCCATAAATCCAATGGTAGCAGCCAAAAAATTACACTTATTACAGTTTATTGGTCACAGTATATTTCTCTTCTCACTACTCCACCTTCTTTAGCAATGGGCAAAATATTCTAAAGCTCTAGGGAGCAGCTTCCCACAGCAATTTTTGTTCCTTCATTCCAAATGTTGAACACAGACAGCTCCTACTTGCTGACCCAAAGAAGAGAGGAAAGAGGAACACCAGACATATGACAGACCTCATCTCTTCAGAGGCAGAAAAAGGAACATTGTGCTATTGAAGAAGTAGATCTCTCTCACACAGCACTCGATCTGAACTTTATGAGGCCCCAAGACAGCAGACTTTAAAACCACAAGGTGAAAATAAGTAAGTGACTAAATAAATAAATACATAAGCAGAAGCTATTCTAGGTTATGTCAAATGCAGTTCTAAATGTTTCAGATCCCCAAATGAGAACAGTTGGTATAAATGAGTCTAAATGCTTTGACTTCTTAGGCAAAGGGTTACGAAGATTACAATGGTGGCAACTTCTCCACATTGTACAACATGCCAAGTCAGATCAGTTTCTGCAAGTTATTTTGAAACTTATCTCTGATTATTCATCCTCCTCGAAATTATAGCTATTAGGAACTTTGCAACATGAGGAAGACCCATGTATGTTCTACATATAATACAGAAAAGACTCAGGATTGCAATTTGAAATCACTGTTTCTTAGCTTCCATTTCTTGAGGTTCCTGTCCACTGCTGAAGTACATGAAAGTCCCATATGTGCTAGCTGTAAGAGGAAAAAAAAATATTTTTAGAAAATATAATATTTGAGAGAAAATAAAAAGGCTGACAAGAGCCATCTGATATTGCCTAGCACAAGAAAACAAAGTACAAGAAAAATGCTAAAAAGAACAATGTTATATTACAAAAACACGTTTCTGAGAAAATTGTATTCGGTTCTGAGAAATCACATATATATGTTTGTAACAGTGAATTTCTACCAAATGTCTCATTGAATAATAATGCAGGGAGGGTGATATTGACCAGTGCAAGTTCATGAGCCTATGTGACTGGAGTTTAAAAATGAAGGTACTTTACATTTCCCAGTCATGCTAATTATAATCAACCCTGCTGCAATTTCACTGAGATGAACAGTTATATCAGAGACTGATTTCGCCCACAGATTTGAATCTAAGCCATACTGACTCTTCTCAACAATACTCAAGCAAAGAGGGAGCGTGAAATACATTTCCCTGTGCTGCAGCTCAGATGCGAGAGATGCTCTGAGATGCAAACCTCAGGGCCTAGAGGGCAAGATTCACGAAAGCTTTTTTCACAAGGTCCTTTTCATATCCGTGTGAGTTAGGTACCTGCATATCTTATGGACTTGATTCTCAGTCCTGTGGAAAAAAATATTTAGCATTTGATATTAGTTTAGCATTGATATTTAGCATCCATATAAAATGAATACAAAGATTGCAAACAGTAGGGAAAAAAATCCACTATGCAAACTTATTCACAGGCTGCTCTAGACAACACCTTTTTCTCACCATTGCATATTTTGCTCTTTGAATTGATCTTCTACTTCTGTGTGGATTTCACGTTACTAGTTCATAAATTCTGTTTATCTTCAGAATACATCAGAAAAAGTGTTGTCTCATTACTTCTAATGGACTTTTAAAAAAATTTGTCCAACACCAGGTGAAATTAGATTACTAATAAACAGATCTGGTGGTTATTCACAGGAGAGGGTTTGGCTCTATAGCTTTACATGTATCCGACTTTCCTATGTTTTACATCTCTCTGTTGGTTCTGTTACCACAGCACATGGACTGCTCACAGACACAAAACTTCTAGTTCATTCCTTCAGCGTCTGAACACGATGTACAGCAATCATATACGGTGAGGTACGCCCACTGTCTTGCTTGTAGGTATCTCTTGGTGGATACATACCACTGGATAGCATCTGCAATTTGGCAACAAGCTTGCTAGGATAATCAGCGCTAATAAGCTGTAAGACATGCACAAGAATAAGAAAAAATAAAAGAATGGAGAATAGCAGAATTCACCTAAGTAAGTCAATAAGCCTATGAGCATCCCTGTCCAACAGCTAGTAGTAAGAACCTAGCGGTAAGAACAGGTAGCTGAAGAGCATACTAGTACAGATAACTGCATTACTGTCCCAGCCTAGCAACAAATGTGTGCATTCAAGCATGCTACCTACTGTAAGGCCATTAAAATATTTTTTCAGTCATGGGAATCACAAAGTTGATTTTTTATTTCCTAAGATGAAAATCAACTTTGAAGCTCCTAGCATTTTTAAACCAGTTAAATACTAAAGCATGCATAAAGTATTTGATACATAAGAGATTAATTAGGTCAGCAGCAGGTTTAGCTGCAGTCCTGGTCAACTCTTTTCACTTTGGGAGGACAATCATTAGTCCCTTCTCAGGATACGCCCGTCCTTGGGAAGTCCCACAGGCCCTCAGAGACAAGGGCCCTCAGAAGGTGATAGAGCACACCTGTACTTTATGGTAAAGCAAAGCAAGAGATTCCTTTTACCGGCCCCTGAGTGAAAAGGAGCGATTGAGCTGAGCTGATGACATAGTGCCACATTTGTTTCTTGAGAACAAAAGGCTGTTTGATCCGGGGAAAGCCTGACTGTTCGTTGGAAACAACAACACTGATGACAGCGGCTGGCAAACTTTGTAATAACTTGGGCATAAGAGCACACAACAAAGAAAATACCTTCTGGTCATAAACACACCACACATGCCAGAACTTTGATCCCTCCTCGCGTTCAGGGTAAGCAGCTTTTGCTCCTCTCGCCCTGCTGCTAGCGTCCCCGAGACCTCAGGGCTTGGATATTCCTCTTCGACCACTTGCCAAACTCTCAGCTTCAGCCAGGCAAAAGGAAGAGTGCCAACCACTGCTCCCCAAGCTGCTGACAGCTCTTAATTGCTGTTAACCTCATTGGGGCAGCGCTAGTTTCTAAAGCTGGGGTTATCAAGCGTTCTGCACCCAGAGCTGAGGCAGGGTTGGGAGTGGCTCCCAGGACAACGGTGGCTCACACGTGGTTGCCACTTCCTTTGAAAGCCTGGCCCCAATTACAGGCGCCGAGCTTTTCTGCAGATCCGGCCCTCAAAGACTGCTCCTGTTCCCGTTGCAATCAGTGGCGACGCTCTGATTGATTTAATGGGGGCAGGCACAGAGACTTAATTAGAAAATTGGTAACTGCAAGGAAAGGAGAGAATGCACAACAGCCTGCCAGACCTCCAGTAGGAAGCAAGCAAAAGAGCCAGTTGTCCTTTCAGAGACAGAGATTTTAGCCTCTCCCAAAAAAAAAAATTAAAAAAACCAACCAAACAAAAAAACTCAACAAGGATAATAAAAGAGATGGCCTTGAAGCTGCTCTTAAAGATCTTGTATAATATATAATTGCATCTCAGCTCTTGAGTATTCCATCTACCTTTTAGATCTGTCTCCTGGGAAGAAAATATGAAACACCCTGAAACACGCAGCCCTTAACAGCAATTGGTGTTTTCAACTTTTCTTTTGTGTTGGGAGGCAATCAAAACTTTGGTTAAAACTCCTTGCTCTTTGACAGGTAAAAAGATGGATGGAGTTTAAGATGTATTAGCCCAGCTGGGGGCCAGAGAGGTGTTTCTCACCAGGCTCTTGTGTTTTAAGAAAACACTGAGAATCTCAACTCATTACTGTATGAAAATTCCTAATATCTGGAGGCTCACAGTCACAACACTCTGGACTTTTTATCTGCATTCAGGGCGGGCCTGCATAACAGACTCAGGGGCTATTTCCACACCAGCAGGTCCACCGAGCGGAACGCAGGATCACTGTGACAAGCCAAGCCGTGCAGTGTTAACCCTGGTGAGGTCTCATCCGTAGCGCCCGTGAACAAATTATCCCTTGAGTGACCTCTCCCCCATGATGATGTCTGAGCTTGTTTCAGGCAGAACTATCTGTTCCATATTTAAGAAGAGTGTGGGCATCAACAATCTTTTGCCAAGTACAGGCAACAAGAGGATCAGGAGCTGGGAACAGGCTACACGAGTTCTTTGCTAGCATAGATCATAGAATGACAGATAGACCTGAAGTGTTGCAGTCCTTGAGGGAACAGTTAACTTGGGTATGTTCTGTCCCGGCTAAACGCTGGGTTGTGTTTAGCCAGCATGAGGCCATTTTGTTCTGTGCTCAAATGAGGGAAATGTCAGGAGCTCAACAGACTTGTGACTCTCTTGATCTTCCCTTCCAGTGGGGGAGCCGGGCTATACAAATATATCAGCTGCTGGCTGTGATAACTATCTGCGATGTTAGTTGGCAATCCGTGAGAAAAAAAAAATCTAAAATATCCCTCGCATTCAGAGCAGCGTCCTATCAGAGCTTAATGCTAAGCTGGTAGCAATCATGAAAGAAACCAAAAGCTGTAATTTTGCAAATTTCTGAAGCTCCAGAACGGATTGTAATTCAGCTACCAAAGTGTATCAACCCAGAATTTTGTACAAAAGGCAACAAGCAGCTAAAACTCTTGATGTGGGCACAAATTGTGCCTGCGAGAGTACTGTGAGGCCAGCACTAGCTGACTCCCAGCAAAATTATATCTTACCTTTCTCCTGCACAAAACCCATACCGCCTAATCACCATGACGGCTGGGTTAGCAGACAGCACTCATACAATCTCTACAGTCTCCTGCCTCTAGAACAATACAAAAGCAAAACACCACGGGAGGTGAAATGAGGTAGCAGAAACATCTAGGTGCCTGGATAACATGCAACAGCTCGCTCCTGATGTGAAGCTGTCCAGACGGACGGAAAATGCTGGGACAGTTCCTTTCTGGGTGTAAGCCTAGGCCCTCACAGCAAAAAATCAAGTGTTTCTAAGCAGAAATCTTTCATCTAAGTGTGCTCAGGGCTTGTTACACTGGCAATGGCATAATTTCTAGGCGTTTACAAAATCTCCTAAAAATGGCATGTTAGAAGGGTCTGGCTAACATCACAGTAGTGGTACTACAATACTTATATAATATCCCTTAAGAATTTTGCGTGTGGACCAGGGTGAAACTGGATCCCAACCCTACATTCAAATGTCTTCCTAACAATCTTCTCTTCTCTAATGTTAGTAAGAGTAATACGCTGTAATTGCCTACTACTTCTTAAACCCCAAAATATTATAAGCTGCTCCCATCGTCTGCTTGCCATAATATATTATTGTGTCTGACTCACGGACAGCTCCTACCATGCATGCTCACATTGATTAGTACCTCAGGGCTGCACCATCCAGCATCTTGCCGCTTATGGTCCAAATGGTTTAGCCTGCAAGGAATTCTGTGTATCTGCCTACACCGCATTTACTTTCAGAGGCTGGCCGACTGCAGCGATGTACCCCCCAGTTTATGAGAAAATACACTGAAATGACAAACAAAATACATCAGAGCCATGATCCAGTTTTGCTTGTACTAAGCCATAGTCTCAGTGCTTAACAAATAAAAAGCATAAACAAAGCAATGACAGGGGAATAAAACACAATCCAGCTTACTGCAGTTACTCACAGGAACTTCCACCGTGTTTTTGTTTCGTTTGGGGCTTGCTAATGTTTTTTCAAGCTGAAGCCATACTTCCTGTAAAGCACGCAGCTAATTCTGTGATATTAGCAACCATGAAAAATTATTGTTCTCCTAACAGCACACTGAGATGCACTGAAGGTTACAAAGCCCAAGGTGAGATATTCTCCAACTAGCATAAAAACATGGGGCAGTGCTGCAGTTCTCTGCCTCAATATTCGTAACAGCAGGCATGCCCACATAATCCGCTGATTTTCCCTCAATGAGTATTTTCTCTGAGCCAGAGTTCGAGGAAAATAACCAGGCAGACTTATACAAGCTGTGAGGGAAAGGGAGAAGCTGAAGGGCTAGCAGGGCAAGGGACTGAAAGTAGGAAGAGGGGACATTATCTCAGCCTTTTATGCAGGACTCGCATAAGCCTAACATCTGCTCTGTTTGCAGTGAGAGGGATGATCTAACATCATTACAGCAGTCTAGGCTGTACAGTTCTGGTTGCTAATTCCATGTTGTAGGTGATGATCACAAAACTTATTTCTATGTAGCTAGCTCACAATTATACATTTACAGGCATCATCGTATGTATCTGTAGTTCAGTCTGACGTTCATTTTCCACCATAGGAAATAATGTTCTGTCACTCACACTGTTGCCAGGCTGTTCTTTTCTGGGGCAGAAGGGTTCATTTCAAGCATCAGAATCAGGCCGAATTTTCCGTCAAAAACTCCTAGCCATTTCCAAGAACAAAATCAGTTAAAATTGACTTTTAAATAAATTCTTTCAACTGTTTTAATAAGAACAAGCATTTTCAGGTTTTATGCAATGACATTTAGCTGGATGGCCTCTTAATGGAAGAAAATACTACTGTATAAACGTGTCTTTTTGCCCTCTGAAAACTCTTATTTCACACACAATACCTATAACGAGCAGGCAGCGTTGAGTTCAAAAGTTTTAACTTCACGGTGGGAAGTACCCTTTGTGTGAGCCTAATATTCATACAACATGCTGAGAAAGTGGAAGACTTTAGTATGAGGCCATTGACAGAATGAAGAGATTTAGGAAAACAAAGTATCAGGCTATCATTCAGGGTCAAAAACCCCCAGAATATTCCTATTCCTCCCCTATCTCTGCTACTGAAATCAAAGCTCTTGAAAACTTAGATGGGGTTCCCAAAGTACCTTTTCTGCATGTGGCCCTGCATACCACATAAAATACATTACTTTATCTAACTTGCATATAGAACTTTGTAAGTGCATAGTCCTTTAATGTACTTAAAAGCATAATGACACCTATCATGACAATTTCCTTATGGCTAGCAGGCATTGTCCAGGTGTGCGACTCCAAGCAGTTCTCTTGGGTTTCATGGCTACAAAAACACATTTTAAATTTCACTCCCTCTACTGCAAAAGCAACTTCTATATCCTTTCCTACTGGTATATTTTACCCCATTAGCAGGAGTCAGGAATTTCATGGGTGTATTTGCTATATAAAACACTACTTGGTGTGGCACAAGGCCATTATCTTTCTGCAAGAGCATCCCTTCAGCAGCTTTCCAGAGCAGAGGATGCAGGCCCAGGTCCTGTAGCACTGCTCCCTGCACCCCAAAACGTGCCAACCCATCTCCCGATCTGGTTCAGCTGACGGCAGCATCTGTCCTGAGCAGGTGCCCGGGGAAGAGGCCAAGAGGGCACGGCCCGAAACTGCATCAGGGAGGGTTTAGGTTGGATCTCAGGAAGCACTTCCTCACGGAGAGGGTGCTCAGGCACTGGGATGCACTGCCCAGGGAAGTGGTGGAGTCACCGTCCCTGGAGGTGTTTAAGGAGAGGCTGGATGTGGCACTTAGTGCCGTGGTCTGGCCGTTGCGATGCTGTTGAGTCACAGGCTGGACTTGATGATCTCAGACATCTTTTCCAGCCTCAACAATTCTGTGATTCTGTGAAACTCGCCTTCCTTCCTCTGCCACCTCCTTCACCAGCCACAGCAGCCTCCAGCACCTCAAGTGCCAACCGCTGCACTCCCCAAAATACCTGGCTGGGGTGGATACTCTGCTCTGGTGAGAATCCACCTGGAATCCTGTGTCCGGCTATGAGGCCCTCAACACAAGCATATGGACCTGTTGGAGTCCATCCAGAGGAGGCTACAAAAATTATCAGAGGGCTGGAGCACTCTCCTACGAAAAGAGGGTGAGAGTTGGGGTTGTTCAGCCTGGGGAAGGCTCTGGGGTGACCTTATAGCAGCCTTCCAGCACCTGAAGGGGTCTACAGGAAAGCTGGTCTGTTTACAAGAGCGTGTAGCGATAGGACAATGGGCAATGGTTTTAAACTAGAGCAGAGTAGACTTAGATGTTAGGAAGAAGTCCACTATGAGGGTGGTGAGACACTGGAACACATTGCCCAGACAGGTGGAGGAGGCCCCATCGCTGGAGACACTCAAGGTCAGGCTTGACGGGGCTCTGAGCAACTGATCTGGTGAGAGATGTCCCTGCTCGCTGCAGGGCAGGTTGGAATCCATGGCCTTTAAAGGTCCTGTCCAATGCAATGTATTCTATGATTCTGTGACAAAAGCTGCCCCTTTTCCTTGCCGGCTAACGAAGAAATGGGGAGAGAAATCACAGTGATATAAAAAATCCAAACACCCCCCTCCC